>NC_045965.1:64952822-65116588 GCF_010909765.2 Amblyraja radiata | reverse complement strand
ACTATGTAAACAGTCATGCTGATGGCCTTGGTCACGGCGCAAAGAGTCCAGTCACTACAGAAACTAAGGCTGGACAACATGATGATTTCATCAGGGAATTAAACCTGCCACATCAATCAAAGGGTCAAACCGAACAGACAGGGGTCAGCAGGCCTAAAAACAAAGTACAGAGCCTATACGACAGATGGTCGTTGCTGTATTATAACTCATTTACTATCATACATGAAGTATGCTAGATCATCAGAGGGAAGAAATGTCACGTTTATCAGCTACTAATAGCCACTCAAAACAGTGACAGTCCAGATCATCTCTAAATGGCTAAGCTAGTCCTGACAAAGGCTGGAGTGGACTCTAAGGAGAAATTAAATCTTACTCCATCAGGGCTGCAGCTACATTGGCAGCTATGAAGCTGGACGTACCAATGGACAAAACCCTCAAGACAGTAGAATGGTCAACGGAGGAAACTATCCAACGACTTTATAACAAACCAGTCATTGAACCTGGAAGAATTGCAGAAACAATTTTACGTTCTGCATATAATTCACCGCATAAATAGGGGCAATAATTGGAATTAATATTTTACAGTTGCGTTTCAATATCGTATTATGTTTAATGATGTTAACATCATTCTCCCCACAACCAAGGCAGTTGTGAAGCATGGACTCGTTCCACGGCATGAGGTCACAGAGCTTTGAAGTCTTCACGTAGTCACTCACGTGACTCCGAAGTAAAATAGTAAGATTAAACGAGAACTTACCAGTTTGAAGTTTGATCTGTATTTTATGAGGAGGAACGTTGAGGGAATACGTGCCCTCCGCTCCCACCCTCGATTAGTCATATCTTAAACTGGTATCTCTTTGATAATCTTACTATATTAGGTCATTATAGTGTTTCTGTGACCTCACACCGCTGCTTTGAAGGATGACACGCATGCGTCATAAGCGGGTTCTTCACGTATTCCCTCAACGTTCCTCCTCATAAAATACAGATCAAACTTCAAACTGGTAAGTTCTCGTTTAATCTTACTAGTTTAGTACAGTTCAGTTGAGTTCCCATTCCTTCTATGCAGAGATGCTGCCTGTCCCGCTGAGTTACTCCAGCATTCTGTATGACTCGATGACTCCAACTCCCCTGAATTAAAAAAAATGGGGGCTATTCTGCAGGGAAAAAGCCTGAGATTGATTCCGGACCAGGAGAGGCGGGCCTCCAGTTCACAGCTTTCCTTGTGGTTAAATTAATGGGAGCTGAAAATCAAAACATGACCCAGTAAACATTCCCATGTGCAATTAACCCTGGGCCTGCAATTCCTACCTGACAATAAACATTACCACCGGAATCATTAAGAATCAATTAAACCAGGAATAAACACAACTCTGACATTAAACAGGGCTCAACACTCCAGTCCCATTCCCCTTCACTGCCTCAGAGGGCGGTGGAGGCCGGTTCTCTGGATACTTTCAAGAGAGAGCTAGACAGGGCTCTTAAAGATAGCGGAGTCAGGAGACACTTTTACACACAGAGAGTGGTGAATTTCTGGAATTCTCTGCCACAGAATGTAGTTGAGGCCAGTTCATTGGCTATATTTAAGAGGGAGTTAGATGTGGCCCTTGTGGCTAAAGGGATCAGGGGGTATGGAGAGAAGGCAGGTACAGGATACTGAGTTGGATGATCAGCCATGATCATATTGAATGTTGGTGCAGGCTCAAAGGGCCGAATGGCCTACTCCTGCACCTATTTTCTATGTTTTTATGTCTATGTTTCTATATGGGGAGAAGGCAGGAACGGGGTACTGATTGGGGATGAACAGCCATGGTCACATTGAATGGCGGTGCTGGCTCAAAGGGCCGAATGGCCTACTCCTGCACCTATTGTCTATTGTCTATTGCCAAGCACAATGCTTAGGTTGATGTACGATGAGCGTTTGCCGGCACTGGGCCTGTACTCGCTGGAGTTTGGAAGGGTGAGGATGAGGGGGCCTCATTGAAACATACCGAATAGTCTTGTTTTGATTTGATTGATTTGATTTAACGTTATTGTCATTGCACAAATACGAGAACAGTTACAATAAAATGCAGTTTAGCATCTGGTCAGAGTGCAAGGTAGTAAAAAATACTGGTTAAACAATATGTACAATGTGGATGAATTAAACTAGTACATAGGCAATAAATATATACAGATAAAAGAGTATAAAGAATAGCTAGCGTCGGGACTGTGAGTTCAGCAGGGTAATGGTGTTTTGGAAGAAGCTGTTCCTCAGCCTGCTGGTGCGAGACCTGAGGCTCCTGTACCGCCTCCCTGATGGGAGGAGGGCAAACAGTCCATGGTTGGGGTGGGAGGGGTCCTTGATGATTTTCCCGGCCCGTCTCAGACACCGTTTGCGGTGGAGGGCATCCATGGCAGGGAGCGGGGGCACCGATGATGTGCTGAGCGGTTTTCACCACCCGTTGCAGTGCCTTCCTGTCCGCAACAGTGCAGCTGCTGTACCATACCGTGAAGCAGGCGGTCAGGATGCTCTCGATGGTACAGCGGTAGAAGTTGGACAGGATCTGGGGGGACAGGTGGGCTTTCTTGAGCCTCCTCAGAAAGTAGAGGCGCTGCTGCGCCTTTTTGATCAGTTTGGTGGAGTTGAGGGACCAGGACAAATCCTCTGAGATGTGTACCCCGAGGAATTTGTAGTTGGAGACGCGCTCCACCTCAGTCCCGTTTATGTGGATGGGGGTATGTCTGCCACCTCTGACCTTCCTGAAGTAAACGATGATTTCCTTCGTCTACTTAGAGTTGAGGACGAGGTTATTATTGGTACACCAGGTTGTCAGGTGCTGGACCTCATCCCTATAGGCTGATTCGTTATTGTCACTGATCAGTCCTACCACCGTGGTGTCATCGGCAAATTTTATGATGGCGTTGGAGCCATACTTAGGGATGCAGTCGTGGGTGAAGAGGGAGTAGAGGAGAGGGCTGAGCACACAGCCCTGTGGCACGCCGGTGTTCAGTGTTAGAGTGGAGGAGGTGAGGTTGTTGACCCTAACAGACTGGGGTCTGTTGATGAGGAAATCCAGTGTCCAGTTGCAGAGGGAGGTGGAGATGCCAAGGCCGCTGAGTTTGGTGATCAAGCTGGCGGGGATGACAGTGTTAAAGGCAGAACTGAAATCAATGAACAGCAACCTGATGTAGGAGTTGTTGTTGTCCAGGTGGGTCAGGGCAGAGTGTAGGGCCGCAGATATGGCGTCCTCTGTAGACCTGTTGGTCCGGTAGGCAAACTGATGGGGGTCCAGTGTGGGGGGGAGGCTGGCTTTGAGGTGAGCCAAGATCAGCCGCTCAAAGCACTTGGCGATGACGGGGGTGAGTGCCACTGGGCGGAAGTCGTTGAGACTCCCTGTAGCTGATTGTTTGGGCACTGGCACGATGGTTGTGGTCTTGAGGCAAGTAGGGACGACACCCTGGGCCAGTGACAGGTTGAAAATGTCAGTGAAGACCAGGGATAGTTGTCCAGCACATGCCCTGAGCACACGCCCGGGGATGCCATCGGGGCCGGCAGCTTTGCGCTCATTCACTTTGCTCAGTGCATCTTGTACAGCAGAGGTGGAGAGACTGAGGGGTTGTTCATTCGGGGGTGGGGCAGCTTTGATGGCTGGCGTTTTATTGTCCCAATCAAAACAAGCATAGAAGTCGTGTCCAGCTTCCACGTTTCAATTGTTGACATCGCTGTCATCGTCCGTCCTGAAAAGGACGCAAGCTTCCGGCGACAATCAGCGGGAGCCGTCACTTGTCGCAATAGATAATAATAATAATGGATGGGATTTATATAGCGCCTTTCTAATACTCAAGGCGCTTTACATCGCATTATTCATTCACTCCTCAGTCACACTCGGTGGTGGTAAGCTACTTCTGTAGCCACAGCTGCCCTGGGGCAGACTGACGGAAGCGTGGCTGCCAATCTGCGCCTACGGCCCCTCCGACCACCACCAATCACTCACACACATTCACACACATTCACACACAGGCAAAGGTGGGTGAAGTGTCTTGCCCAAGGACACAACGACAGTATGCACTCCAAGCGGGATTCGAACCGGCTACCTTCCGGTTGCCAGCAGAACACTTAGCCCATTGTGCCATCTGTCGTCCCGAATGTCGTCCCGATAGATGATGGTGGTAGCAGAATTAGTTCAGGATACTTCCAGTTACCAGCCCCGTGACGTGGACACTTCTGCTATGGGGCCTCAGGACAGTGAAAGGCCTGGACAGAGTGGATGTGGAGAGGATATTTCCACTAGTGGGAGAGTCTAGGACTAGGGGCCACAGCCTCAGAATTAAAGGATGTACTTTTAGAAAGGAGATGAGGAGGAATTTATTTTGTCAGAGGGTGGTGAATCTGTGGAATGTGGTGGTCAGGTCAGTGGGGTTTTTTCAAGATGGAGATTGACAGATTCTTGGTTAGTACGGGTGTCAGGGCTTATGGGGAGAAGGCAGGAGAATGGGGTTGAGAGGGAGAGATAGATCAGCCATGACTGAATGGCGGAGTAGACTTGATGGGCCGAATGGCCTAATTCTGCTCCTATCACTTATGAAGGTCTGTAGCTTACTCAAGTTAGACAATGGACAATAGGTGCAGGAGTAGGCCATTCGGCCCTTCGAGCCAGCACCGCCATTCAATATGATCATGGATGATCATCCCCAATCAGTACCCCTGTCCTGCCTTCTCCCCATATCCCCTGACTCCGCTATCTTTACGAGCCCTATCCAGCTCTCTCTTGAAAGTATCCAGAGAACCCGGCCTCCACCGCCCTCTGAGGCAGAGAATTCCACAGACTCACCACTCTCTGTGTGAAAAGGTTGGAAGCCTCTCGACTCCAATTGCACGAGGCCCTGGAATCACAAGCTCATAAGACATAGGGGCAGAATAAGACCATTCGGCCCATCCAGTCTACGCTACCATTCCACCATGGCTGATCTATTTTTGCCTCTCAATGCCATTGTAAACATGATGGAACTCTGCTATGATGGTCATCACGGCTGCTAACCTCTCCGTCATCGTGGGCTCCCCCTCCCCTGACTCGTAGTCTGAAGCAGGGTCTCGACCCGAAACGTCACCCATTCCTTCTCTCCAGAGATGCTGCCTGTCCCGCTGAGTTACTCCGGCATTTTTGTGTGTCTGTCTTCTGGATATGTTTGTGATCTTAATCCCTCCATTCCCTGCATGTCCATGTGCCAATCTAAACACATCTCCTGAACACCACTATCGTATCTGCCTCCACCACCACCCTGTGTAAAAAAAACTTGCCCCTTACCCTCTCCTTTCAGTGGCCTGTCCCACTGTCCGAGCTAATTCAAGAGCTCTCCCGAGTTTCCCCTGATTCGAACTCGGAGAATTACGGTAATGGCCGCTCGTCGGTACTCGGGGCTCTCGTGGGCATTTTTCAACATGTTGAAAAAGTTTCGCGAGCTTGCCGCGTTTCCCGAGTACCTGCCGTTAGCGTTACGAGCCGCTAAGAGACGTCCCTGAGCTCCGACGTACCCGCTACGTACATTCTACGTGCTTACCACGAGTTTGATTTTTTTTCTAAACTCGGGAGAGCTCTTGGGTAAACTCGTATAGTGGGACAGGGCCTTTAAACTTTTGTCCCCCTCTCTTTAAACCTATGCCCTCTAGTCTTTGACAAAAAGGTTCTGATTGTCCACAGTATCGCAGTCTCTCAACTTTTACAAACTTCTACCAAGAGAGAGAGTGAGATTTAGCTCTTCGGGCTAAAGGAATCAAGGGATATGGGGAAAAAGTGGGCTACTGATTTTGCCATGATCACATTGAATGGCGGTGCTGGCACGAAGGGCCGAATGGCCTACTCCTGCACCTATTTTCTATGTTTCTATGTTTCTATCAGATCTTCCCTCATCTTCCAGCATTCCAGAGAAAACAATTTGTCGTTTGTCCATATCTAATATCTAATAGCTAATATCTTCTAATCCAGGCACCATTTTGGTAACCCTCTCTGCACCCTCCCCATCCTTCCCATAATGTGGCGATCAGAACTGCACAGAATACCACAAATCGGCCTAACCAAAGTCCATCATGGGTACTGACCCCTCCGACATTGTAGGCTCCCCCCTCCCCTGACTCTCAGTCTGAAGAAGGGTCTCGACCCGAAACGTCACCCATTCCTTCTCTCCAGAGACGCTGCCTGTCCCGCTGAGTTACTCCAGCATTTAGTGTCCACTGACGTCTTATAGAGATGCATCATCACTTCCTAACTCTTATACTCAACGATAATGTGTAGGAAGGAACTGCAGATGCCGGTTTAAACCGAAGATAGGCACAAAATGCTGGAGTAACTCAGCGGGACAGGCAGCGTCTCTGGAGCGAAGGAATGGGTGGCATTTTTGGGGTCGAGACCCTTCTTCAGACTCAATGCCCTGACAAATGAAAACTATACACTATACACCTCCTTTGCCACTCTCTCAGCCTGTGTTGTCACATTCAGGGAGCTATGTCGGTGGGGGCAGCAGCCATGTCAGCAGCACGTTAGTTTTTACAACTTTTTTTATTTTTTTAGTATGTTTTAAAGTATGTTTTTAATGTTTCTTTGTGTGTTTTGTGTGGGGGGGGGGGCGGTGTGGGGGGGGGTGTGGGGGAAACCGTTTCGGCCGCCTCCTCCATGGAGAGGCGACTTTTTCCAGGTCGCCTCCCCCGTGGCCTAACAGCAAGGATCGGCGCGGCCTTTCCCGGAGACGCGCTCGGGACTTCAGCGGCGGGCGCAGCGTGGACTATCGGCGTGGAGCGGGTGAGCCCTCGCTGGGGCTCGCTGGAGGGGAGCGCTCCGTTTCGCTGGCCCGCAGCATCTTGCAGCCTGAAGCCGCGGTCTGCACAGCTCCAGCTGGTGCGGCTTCTGCAGCCCGGGATCCCTCGTGGGGGACCCGGGGGAAGAAGAAGCCATCACTGCCGGCCCGCGGCCAACTTCTACCGCGGGCGCGGTGGCGACTTACCATCACCCCTGGAGAGGAGCTTCGACCACCGGCCCTGCGGTCTGCGGTGCTTCTGGCTGCGGTGCGGAGGGGACTTTAAATCTTCGGCCGCCGGCCTGCGGCCTACACCAACTTAAAGCCGCGGTCTCCGGTGGGGAAGAGCCGACTCTGGACTTACCTGGACTCGTACCTTGTCCTTTTACCATCTGGACGCCCGCAGCAGCGGCTGAGGAGGGTTGAGGTCCCGGCCACGGGGGAAAATGGAGGAGGACTGGCCAAATTGTGTGCCTTCTACCACAGTGATGAATGCTGTGGTGGATGTTTATGTTAAATCTTTATTGTGTTTTTGTGTGTGTTCTTTATCATTGTATTGCTGCTGACATATTCATTTCACTTGCACTTTATGTGCAATGTGACAAATAAACCGTATTGTATTGTATTGTATTGTATTGTATTGTATGTACTTGGACCACAAGATCCCTCTGAACATCAATGCTGTTTAGGGTCCTGTCACCAACCATGCACCTACTCCTTACATTCGACCTCACAAAGTGCCAAAGCTTAACACTTGCCTGGATTAAACTCCATCTGCTATTTCTCTGTCTGTTTCTGTAATCGATCTCAATTCCCGCGGCATACTTCGACAGCCTTCCTTAAGGGCCTGTCCCACTTGCCGATTTTTTCCGGCGACTGCCGGCGTCATTGACTGACGTATCAGGTCACCGAAAAAACCGCGGCGTGACGCGCGGTGTTTTTTCACGTGTTGCAACATTTCCTTTGTCACCGCTGGATTTTGAAATGTTCAAAATCTTTTTGGCGACACTGATATGACGGCGGCAGTCGGCAAGTGGGACAGGCCCTTTGCAGTCCCCAATTTCAGCGATCTTGGTGATGTCTACAAACTTACCAACCATCCCATCTGCATGTCCATGTCACTTATATATGTGTCACAAAACAACAGAGATCCCAACGGAACAGAGATCCCTCCTTTTTCCTATCTTCTCCCCGCCCCCCCACTCCCCCAATCAGTCTGAAGAAGGGTTTCGGCCCAAAACGTTGCCTTTTTCCTTCGCTCCATAGATGCTGCTGCACCCGCTGAGTTACTCCAGCATTTTTGTGTACCTGAGATCCCAACACAGTTTGCTGTGCAACTACACTGGTCATAGTCCTCCAACCAGAATAACCTCCCTCCCACCACCACACTAGCACTTCTATCAGTCAATGCACTGTCTCTTACCCAGAGTAGGGGAGTCGAGGACCAGGGGACAGAGGCTTAATGTGAAGGGAGAAAAGATTGAATAGGAATCGGAGGGGTAACTTTTTCACACAAAGGATGGTGGGCGTATGGAACGAGCTGCCGGAGGAGGTAGTTGAGGCTGGGACTATCGCAACGTTTAAGAAACAGTTAGACAGGTACATGGATTGGACAGGTTTGTGGGGATATGGACCAAACGCGGGCAGATGGCACTAGTGTAGCTGGAACATGTTGGCTGGTGTGGGCCAAAGGCCCTGTTTCCCCACTGTATCACTCTATGACTATCATTCTATGAGCCAGAGGTGTAAACATTGACAAGGGGAACAAGAGGATTTCAGTATAGGAGTAAAGAGGTTCTTCTGCAGTTGTATAGGGCTCTGGTAAGACCACATCTGGAGTATTGTGTGCAGTTTTGGTCTCCTAATTTGAGGAAGGACATCCTTGTGATTGAGGCAGTGCAGCGAAGGTTCACGAGATTGATCCCTGGGATGGCGGGACTGTCATATGAGGAAAGATTGAAAAGACTAGGCTTGTATTCACTAGAGTTTAGAAGGATGAGGGGGCATCTTATAGAAACATATAAAATTATAAAAGGACTGGACAAGCTAGATGCAGGAAAAATGTTCCCCATGTTGGGCGAGTCCAGAACCAGGGGCCACAGTCTTAGAATAAAGGGGAGGTCATTAAAGACTTGAGGTGAGAAAAAACGTTTTCACCCAGAGAGTTGTGAATTTGTGGAATTCCCTGCCACAGAGGGCAGTGGAGGCCAAGTCACTGGATGGATTTAAGAGAGTTAGACAGAGCTCCAAGGGCTAGTGGAATCAAGGGATATGTGGAGAAGGGTTATTGATAAGGGACGATCAGCCATGATCACAATGAATGGCGGTGCTGGTTCGAAGTGTCGAATGGCCTCCTCCTGCACCTATTTTCTATGTTTCTATGTTTCTATGACAATGAGAAGACTTTTCCCACCTCAAAATAGAACCATGGTATCCCTTTCTTCCCCTTATCTCACGCTGTCTCCTCCTCTCATCTCCTAGTTGTCTCCTTTGTCACCCTTTCATCCTCCTGAGTTACTCCAGCACTCCGTGTCTTTTTTTTTGTTGTAAACCAGCATCTGCAGTTCCTTGGGTACACAAAATTGCTGGGGAAACTCAGCGGGTGCAGCAGCATCTATGGAGCGAATGAAATAGGTGACGGTTAGGGTTAGGGTTAGATTAAGGGTTAGGGTTAGGGTTAGGGTTAGATTAAGGGTTAGGGTTAGGGTTAGGGTTCCTTGCTTAGTTTATTTTTTTTATTTATTTATTTATTTTAAATTTGTTTATTTTATTAGAAGTTAATACAGTACAAAACAGTACAGTGGAACCTAATTTTAGGTGCCAACTATGTCATACCGTAATCCATTCTATGTACAACCTCTACTTTTATGTTATGAGAAGGAAGTAAGCAAGACAAGAAAAATAAAACAATAGAAAGGGGGAAAAAGTGGAAAAATAGATGGTAGAGAGTAGAAAAATGTGAAGTGTGTATATAAAAAATAAAAAAAATAAAAAAGAAAAAGTGGAAAGTAGAAATAGAAGAGAAGGCCCCTTAAAAGAGAATTTTTCAAATCTGTATTCGGAGATGATTCAGATTCAGATTCAGATTCAATTTTAATTGTCATTGTCAGTGTACAGTACAGAGACAACGAAATGCATTTAGCATCTCCCTGGAAGAGCGACATAGCAAATGATTTCAATAAATAATAATAAGTGATAATAAGTGTCCGGGGGGGGTGGGGGGGTGATTGGCAGTCACCGAGGTACGTTGTTGGCAAGACAAGAAAAAGAAAACAATAGAAAGGGGAAAAAGTGGAAAAATAGATGGTAGAGAGTAGAAAAACGTGAAGTGTGTATAAAAAAAAAAAAAAAAGAAAAAAGAAAAAGTGGAAAGTAGAAATAGAAGAGAAGGCCCCTTAAAAGAGAATTTTTCAAATCTGTATTCGGAGATGTAGATCTATCCACGTCATAAACTGAAATCAGCTTTAGTAAGTGTCATGTGTACCATAAGGATTGCTGATTTCAGTTCATGACGTGGATAGATCTACATCTCCGAATACAGATTTGAAAAATTCTCTTTTAAGGGGCCTTCTCTTCTATTTCTACTTTCCACTTTTTATTTTTTTTTTAATTTTTTTTTTTATATACAGACTTCACGTTTTTCTACTCTCTACCATCTATTTTTCCACTTTTTCCCCTTTCTATTGTTTTCTTTTTCTTGTCTTGCTTACACAGCTCTGAAACAGGCCCGTCGTCCCACTGAGTCCGCGCCGGCCAGCGATCCCAGCACACTAACACTATCCTACACACGCTGGGAACAATTTATACCAAGACAATTAACTGACAACCCTTTACGTCTTTGGAGTGTGGGAGGAAACAGGAGATCTCGGAGGAAACATTCCATGTGGTCACTCACGGTGAGAACGTACAAACTCCGTGCAGAGAGCACCCGTAGTCAGGATCGAACCTGGATCTCTGGCGCTGTGAGGCAGCAACTCTACCGCTGCACCACCATGCCGCCTCTCCTTTGTCTCCTGAGTTACTCCAACACTTCGTGTTTTTTTTTGTAAACCAGCATCTGCAGTTCCCAGTGTCCACAGCACACCTCATAAACTCTATCACAGCCAAATAGTTCACAAGTTCAAAAGTTCACAAGTTATCGGAGAAGAATTTAGGCCATTCGGCCCATCGTGTCTACTCCACCATTCAATCATGGCTGATCTCCGCCTCCTAATCCCATTTTCCTGCCTTCTCCCCATAACCCTCGACACCCGCTCTAATCAAGAATTTGTCTATCTCTGCCTTAAAAATATCCACTGACTTGGCCTCCACTAACCCTTTGTGGCAATGAGTTCCACAGATTCACTACCCTCTGACTAAAGAAGTTCCTCCTCAACTTTCGAAAAGAGCGCCCTTTAATTCTGAGGCTGTGAACCTCTGGTCCTAGACTCTCCCACCAGTGGAAACATCCTCTCCACATCCACTCGATGCTTTACATTATTCTGTAAGTTTCAATGAGGTTCCCCCCTCAACCTTCTAAACTCCAGCGAGTACAGGCCCAGTGCCGTCAAAATAGTAACATGCTCTCTGGGGATTTGTAATGTGCCTTTGACCAATTGAAAATCTCAGGGGGACCGTACTCTACAGAAACACGGACAATCTTTGAACAGGCTGCTAAAAGATTAATGGTAAATGTTAATAATTCATCAGCAAGGTAAGTCTACTAATTGCTTTGAACAGACTGGGACAGGACACGATGATCGCCTCGAAAAGTGTTCATTTCGGGAAGCAAGAATCTCTGTTGATCTGATTTAATTAATGAGCGAGCCTTTATCTTGTTGGTTTTTATTAGTCTTCACTAAACATTAATTTTGAGAAATTAATGAGCTGTGTACGAGCAGTGTTTGTCCTGAGCTTGTTTGTTCCAGATTCCCAGCACTCCTTGGAGATCAGTGGAGTAAGCAAAAATGCCAGAGAGTGCAGATCATTCATTCACCATTGCATACGAGAAATGGATCCCATAGTTCGGTCTAACTTAATATCAGCACTTTGCAGGGATTGCAGAGAGAGAGAGTGTTTCGTTGTCAGTGTCCAATAGAACCTGAATTCTATTCAGACAGAAATGTGACATCGTCACTGTACATATATAAATCAAATTCAGCGTTGTCTCTGCATATATTACACCACACACACAACCATATATATATATATAAGGATGAGAGGAGATCTCATTGAAACATATAAGATTATTAAGGGCTTGGACATGCTAGAGGCAGGAAACATGTTCCCGATGTTGGGGGAGTCCAGAACCAGGGGCCACAGTTTAAGAATAAGGGGCAAGCCATTTAGAACGGGACGGAGGAAACCTTTTTCTCACAGAGCGTTGTGGTCTGTGGAATTCTCTGCCTCAGAGGGCGGTGGAGGCCGGTTCTCTGGATGCTTTCAAGAGAGAGCTAGATAGGGCTCTTAAAGATAGCGGAGTCAGGGGATATGGGGAGAAGGGAGGATTGGGGTACTGATTGGGGATGATCAGCCATGATCACATTGAATGGCGGTGCTGGCTCGAAGGGCCGAATGGCCTACTCCTGCACCTATTGTCTATTGTCTATAACATCACCCATTCCTTCTCTCCAGAGATGCTGCCTGTCCCGCTGAGTTACTCCAGCATTTTGTGTCTGTCTTCAGTGCTGGTGCCTCCATGTTAAGCTCCATCTAATTTCAAAACCTTCTCCTTGTACCTATTGTCTATTGTCTATTGTCTAATACAGTGGTTCTCAAATGGGGGTACGCGTACCCCTGGGGGTACGTGAAGGCACTCCAGCGGGTACGTGAGATTTTAAAATATAGGCCTACATATGTAGGCCTATATTTTTGCGCTGGTTAGGGGGTACTTGGCTGAAAAAATATTTCACAGGGGGTACATCACTGAAAAAAGGTTGAGAACCACTGGTCTAATACACACACACATGCACACACATATACTTTATATTTATTAGTAGCCTCCCCCCCCCCCGACCTCGGTCATGACTGACCATGGGTGATGCATCCTAGTTGCTGGCTGCTTGCTCCAAACCTCGGCTGGAGCAACGTAGCTTGTGGCTGAAGAGACCAATGCGGGAGTGACAGTCTCCGTGGCAAAGGTCACACGTGTGTGTGTGTGTGGGGTCTCTGGTTTGTTGACGTTGCTGCGCTCCTTTCTGCGCGCCCACTTGTCTGCCGCTGCGTTCAACAGTTGGTTCAGAGTATCTCTCCACCTCGTGCTGGTCAGCTGCTAGGCTCTCCCACCACTCCACATCGATGTCGAGCGCTATGCTGTTATATTTATCTATATACAGTGTATGCATGTGTGTATATGTGTGTGTTGGAGTGTGTGAGTGTATATACACACACACACACACACACACACACACACACACACACACACACACACACACACACACACACACACACTACACATACACACACACACACACACACACAAGTACACACACACACACACACACACACACACACACACACACACACACACACACACACACACACACACGTACACACACACACACACACACACGTACACACACACACACACACACACACATATTACACATAAATGAACAATAAGAGTGCAATAATGACAATAATATTCTATTGTAGTTCACAGTTTATTGGAGGTTGTGGATTTAACAGCCTGATAAGATAGTAGACAATAGACAATAGGTGCAGGAGTAGACCATTCGGCCCTTCGAGCCAGCACCGCCATTCAATGTGATCATGGCTGATCATCCCCAATCAGTTCCCCGTTCCTGCCTTCTCCCCATATCCCCTGACTCTGCTATCTTTAAGAGCCCTATCTAGCTCTCTGTTGAAAGTATCCAGAGAACCTGCCTCCACTGCCCTCTGAGGTAGAGAATTCCACAGACTCACAACTGAAAAAGAAAAGTTCAGCGTGTGTATACTGTATATATACACACACTCACATGTACACCCACACACACACACATATATATATAATACACACACATGCACACATATGTACTCTATATTGAAGTATATACAGTATACACATGTATGTATATGTGTGGTAAACACAAAACGCTGGAGTAACTCAGCGGGACAGGCAGCATCTCTAGAAAGAAGGAATGGGCGACGTTTTGGGTCGAGACCCTTCTTCAGACTGATGTCAGTGGAGGGGGCGGGAGAAAGATAGAATGTAGTCGGAGATGGTAAAGACTGGTGGGAGAACTGGGAAGGGGATGGAGAGAGAAAGCAAGGGCTATCTGAAGTTAGAGAAGTCAATGTTCATACCGCTGTCCAAGCGAAATATGAGGGGCTGCTCCTCCAATTTGGAGCTGGGCCTCACTCTGACAGTGGAGGAGGCCCAGGACACAGAAAGGTCAGTGTGGGAATGGGAGGGGGAGTTGAAGTGCTGAGCAACCGGGAGATCACATAGACCACGATGGCTCAGGCTAGTAAATGAAACACAGAGACACAAACGAGGCAGCCGTAACTTCAAAAGCCAAGATTATGTTAATTGTTACAAGCTTTAGTTATATAAACACTAACTAGCGGCCAAATTCTTGTTGGTGAAAGTTTAAAATTCAGACTGTTTGAGGCGAGGAACAGAAGGACTGGGGGCGCGGTGGCTGCCTTACGCAGAGCGTTCAGCGCCGAAGACCCTGGTTCGATCCTGACGGCGGTTGCTGTCTGCACGGAGCTTCCGTGTTCTCCCCGTGACCTGTCGAAGGGATCTATGGAAGAGATTTATCGCAGTCGCAGCCTCAAAAAGGCAGCCAGCATCATCAAGGACCCACACCATCCTGGCCACGCACTCATCTCACCCCTGCCATCGGGAAGAAGGTACAGGAGCCTGAAAACTGTAACGTCCAGGTTCAGGAACAGCTACTTCCCCACAGCCATCAGGCTATTAAACACAACAACAAATAAGCTCTGAACTGCAACAAATTATTATCAAGTTCAAGTTCAAGTTCCAGTGAGTTTATTGACATGTGTCCCTGTATAGGACAATGAAATTCTTGCTCTGCTTCAGCACACAGAACATAGTAGGCATTTACTACAAAACAGATCAGTGTGTCCATATACCATTATATAAATATATACACACATGAATAAATAAACTGATGAAGTGCAAATAACAGATAAAGGGGTATTAATAATCAGAGTTTTGTCCGAGCCAGGTTTAATAGCCTGATGGCTGTGGGGAAGTAGCTATTCCTGAACCTGGTTGTTGTTTATCTGTGTGCATGTGTATACACACACTGAAGTTTTATTTCTTCGCCTGTTCCGTATCACGTTTACATATTGTGTTGTGCTGCAGCAAAGCAAGAATTTCATTGTCCTATCTGGGACACATGACAATAAACTCTCTTGACTCTTTCCCCCGCGATAGACAATAGACAATAGACAATATGTGCAGGAGTAGGCCATTCGGCCCTTCGAGCCAGCACCGCCATACAATGTGATCATGGCTGATCATCCCCAATCAGTACCCCGTTCCTGCCTTCTCCCCATATCCCCTGACTCCGCTATCTTTAAGAGCCCTATCTAGCTCTCTCTTCAAAGTATCCGGAGAACCGGCCTCCACCGCCCTCTGAGGCAGAGAATTCCACAGACTCACAACTCTCTGTGAGAAAAAATGTTTCCTCATCTCCGTTCTAAATAACCATATAACCATATAACCATATAACAATTACAGCACGGAAACAGGCCATCTCGGCCCTACAAGTCAGTGCCGAACAATGGCTTATCCCTTAATCCTAAATTGTGGCCCCTGGTTCTGGACTCCCCCAACATCGGGAACATGTTTCCTGCCTCTAGTGTCCAAACCCTTAACAATCCTATATGTTTCAATGAGATGCCCTCTCATCCTTCTAAATTCCAGTGTATACAAGCCCAGCCGCTCCATTCCCTCAGCATATGACAGTCCCGCCATCCCGGGAATTAACCTGGTGAACCTACGCTGCACTCCCTCAATAGCAAGAATGTCCTTCCTCAAATTAGGGGACCAAAACTGCACACAATACTCCAGGTGTGGTCTCACTAGGACTCTGTACAACTGCAGGACGACCTCTTTGCTCCTATTCTCGACTCCTCTTGTTATAAAGGCCAACATGCCAGGTTGATTGTAGGTTAATAGGCTTGGTATAAATGTAAAATTGTCCCGGCACTGTGTAAGATGGTGTAACGCCCCTGCCCCACTTAGGAAACCTGAACGAAAACCTCTGGAGACTTTGCGCCCCACCCAAGGTTTCCGTGCGGTTCCCGGAGGTCTTTGTCAGTCCCCCTACCTGCTTCCACTACCTGCAACCTCCGGCAACCACCTGCAACCTCCGGGAACCGCACGGAAACAGAGGCTTTAGTGTGCAGGGATCGCTGGTCGGCGCGCACTCGGTGGGCCGAAGGGCCTGTTTCCACGCTGTATCTCTAAACTAAACTAAATCAAACTAAAACGCACATGACACTTGAGATCCTCTCTGCACTCTTTCCAGCTTGGTGCGTTGATGAACTACAGAAGCAATGCTTGGTGGAAGCTAGCATTGGATGAAGCATTGCTTACAAGCCAAAACAAACCCATCTATTTATATATCTCAGCACTGACACTCAATCTTACTGACTGCTGTTGCACGCAAGGCTCTACAGAGCATTACACAACTGAAGATAGACACAAAATGCTGGAGTCACTCAGCGGGTCAGACAGCATCACTGGAGAGAAGGAATGGGTGACGTTTCGGGTCGAGACCCTTCTTCAGACTGAGAGCCGGGGGGAGAGGGAGACGGGAGATATAGACGGTGATGCAGAGAGATGTACGTGGAACAAATGAATGAAAGATATGCAAAAATGTAATGATGATGAAGGAGACAGGCCATTGTTTGATGTGAGCCGGGTGAAAACGGGTTAAAGACAATGAGACTCAACAAGACGACTGGAGTTAGTACGACTTGGGTGGGGGAGGGGATGGAGAGAGAGGGAAAGCAAGGGTTACTTGAAGTTAGAGAAATCAATATTCATACCGCTGGGGTGTAAGCTGCCCAAGCGGAATGTTTGTTTTGTACAGACTGTTGAAAGTATAAATGATGACATGTCTTCTTAGATGTGGGCGATATCGCAACTTGCTGGAGGTCATCGCGCCGGTCCGTCTCACCCTCTTACCCAGTGGGAGGGATGTTTTGCAAGGAAAGTCAGAGCTATTTTTGAGCTGATCCTTGCACGGATCGTGAGAGGAAGCTAAGTGTAACATGGTCAAGGTAAAAAAGAGAGAGGGGGAGGGAGAGAGAGAGAGAGAGAGAGAGAGAGAGAGAGAGAGAGAGAGAGAGAGAGAGAGAGAGAGAGAGAGAGAGAGAGAGAGAGAGAGAGAGAGAGATCTCTTCTCTCTCTCTCTCGCTATCGCTCGCTCTCTCTCTCTCTCTCTCTCTCCTTCTCTCTCTCTCTCTCTCTCTCTCTCTCTCTCTCTCTATCTCTCTCTCTCTCTCTATCTCTCCTCTCTCTGCTCTCTCGCTCTCTCGCTACTCTCTCTCTCTTCTCTCTTCTCTCGCCTCTCTCTCTCTCTCTCTCTCTCTCTCTCTCTCTCTCTCTTCTCGCTCTCTCTCGCTTCTCTCTCCTCTCTCTCCTCTCTCTCTCTCTCCTCTCTTCCTCTCTCTCTCTCTCTCTCTCTCTCTCTCTCTCTCTCTCTCTCTCGCTCTCTCTCTCGCTCTCTCTCTCTCTCTCTCTCTCTCTCTCTCTCTCTCTCTCTCTCTCTCTCTCTCTCTCTCTCTCTCTCTCTCTCGCCTCTCTCTCTCTCTTCTCTCTCTTCTATCTCTCTCTCTCTCTCGCTCTCTCTCTCTCTCCTCGCGCTCTCTCTCGCCTCTCTTCTCTCTCTCGCTCTCTCTCTCTTCCTCTTCTCTCATCTCTCGCTCTCTCTCTCTCGCTCTCTCTCTCTCTCTCGCTCTCTCTCTCGCTCGCTCTCCGCTCGACAGCGCGCGCTCTCTCTCGCGCTCTCCGCTCCTCGCCGCTGCCCTCTCTCTTTCTCGCCTCTCTCGCTGTTCTCTCTCTCTTCTCCCCTCTCTCTTTATACGCGTCTAGCTCTCTCTCTACTCCTCGCTCTCTCGCTCTCTTCCTTCTCTCTCTCTCGTGCCTGTGCTCTGCTGAGCTTCTCTTCTCGGTCTCTGCTCGGGCTCTCTGCTTTCTCCCTCTCTCCTCTACTCTCTCTCGCTCTCGCTCTCTGCTTTTCCTCCGTAGCGCGCTGCGCCTCGCGCGCTGCTACGATGCATCTCTCTGCGGTCCTCTCTCTCTCTCTCTCTCTGCGCTCTCTCTTCTCGTCGCTCTCTCTCTCTCTCTCTCTCTCTCTCTCTCTCTCTTCTTTCTCCTCTCTTCCTTCTACTTTACTCCCATTTCTCTCCTTATTTCCCCTTCCCTCTCTCTTTCTCTCCTTCTCTCCTCCCTCTCTTTATCCTCTCCGCTTCTCTCTTCGCTTCTATCTCTTTCCGTTTGTCCTCGCTGCCTGTTCTCTGGTCCTCTTGCCTCCCCTTCCCTTCCCCTTCGTTCTCTTTCTCTCTCTCTACTCCCTCCTTTACTGTCTCGCGTCCGGGCGCCCCTCTCGCTCGAGGAACTGATGGAGTGAATGTGCAGGGCCTTGTACACAAGGTAAGGGAATTGTGAACCAGTGGACATAGGTTAGAGGTGAGAGGGGCAAGATTTAATAGAAGCCTGAGGGATCTCTACAATGTGAATGTCTCCACACCGAATATAAAATCATGAGAGGAATAGATCGGGTAGACGCACAGTGTCTCTTGCCCAGAGTAGGGGAATCGAGGACCAGAGGACATGGGTTCAAGGTGAAGGGGAAAAGATTTAATAGGAATCTGAGAGGTAACATTATACATAGATACATAGAAAATAGGTGCAGGAGTAGGCCATTCGGCCCTTCGAGCCTGCACCGCCATTCAATATGATCATGGCTGATCATCCAACTCAGTATCCCGTACCTGCCTTCTCTCCATACCCCCTGATCCCTTTAGCCACAAGGGCCACATCTAACTCCCTCTTAAATATAGCCAATGAACTGGCCTCAACTACCCTCTGTGGCAGAGAGTTCCACAGATTCACCACTCTCTGTGTGAAAAAGTTTCTTCTCATCTCGGTCCTAAAGGATTTCCCCCTTATCCTTAAGCTGTGACCCCTTGTCCTGGACTTCCTCAACATCGGGAACAATCTTCCTGCATCTAGCCTGTCCAACCCCATAAGAATTTTGTACGTTTCTATAAGATCCCCTCTCAATCTCCTAAAATCTAGCGAGTATAAGCCGAGTCTATCCAGTCTTTCTTCATATGAAAGTCCTGACATCCCAGGAATCAGTCTGGTGAAACTTCTCTGCACTCCCTCTATGGCTATAATGTCCTTCCTCAGATTTGGAGACCAAAACTGTACGCAATACTCCAGGGTGGTGGGTGTACGGAACGAGCTGCCAGAGGAGATAGTTGAGGCTGGGACTATAATAATATTTAAAAGACATTCGGACAGGTACATGGATCGGACAGGTTTGGAGGGATATGGGCCAAACGCGGGCAGGTGGGACTAGTGTAGCTGGGACATCCCATCTAAAACATGCGCAATGTAATAACAATCACTTGGAAGACTTCGAGCCAAGTCGAGTCACTTTTATTTCTACAGCACATTTAAAAAACAACTCTCGTTGGCAAAAGTGCTTTACATTGGTGGAGGTACTAACGTTACACAACATTGGTTCATAGAGTAAGTACATACATAAATACATACATGTAGCCCTCCCTCAAGAAAGGCTTGAGAGTAGAGATGAGACAAGGAACTGCAGATGCTGGTTTACAAAAGAAGTGCTGGAGTAACTCAGCGGGTCAGGCAGCATTTTAGTTAAGTTTAGTTTATAGATACAGTGAGGAAACAAGTCCTTCGGCCCACCAAGTCCGCACCGACTAACGACCACTGTCAGTGGCGGGCTGGGTCTAAAAATATTGATTGCCAGGAGACAAAGTGGGCCCACTTCATCAGGGGCCCACTTGCCATCGGGCAAGCCGACACCCTGGCCAGTCCGCCACTGATCACCGCACATTAAGACTACCCCACACGAGGGATCATTTTTACATTTGCACCAAGCCGATTAACCTACAAACCTGCACGTCTTTGGAGTGTGGGAGGAAATTGGAAGATCTCAGAGAAAACACACGCAGGTCACGGGGACAACGTGCAAACTCCGTACAGACAGTGCCTGTAGTCAGGGTGGAACCCGGGTGTCTGCCGCTGTAAGCGTTGTAAAGCAGCAACTCTACCGCTGCGCTACCACGGAGAACATGGAAGTTAAAAGTGTCCCGACACCAAACATCACCTATCCATTTTCTCCGGAGATGCTGCCTGACCTGCTGAGTTACTCCAGCACTCTGTGAAACGCCACCTATCTATGTTCTCCACAAATGCTGCCTGACCCTGGAGTTTGGAAGGATGAGAGGATATCACATTGAAACATATAAGATTGTTAAGGGCTTGGACACACTAGAGGCAGGAAACATGTTCCCGATGTTGGGGGAGTCCAGAACCAGGGGCCACAGTTTAAGAATAAGGAGTAAGCCATTTAGAACGGAGACGAGGGAACGCTTTTTCTCACAGAGAGTGGTGAGTCTGTGGAATTCTCTGCCTCAGAGAGCGGTGGAGGCAGGTTCTCTGGATGCTTTCCAGAGAGAGCTAGATAGGGCTCTTAAAGATAGCGGAGTCAGGGGATATGGGGAGAAGGCAGGAACGGGGTACTGATTGGGGATGATCAGCCATGATCACATTGAATGGTGGTGCTGGCTTGAAGGGCCGAATGGCCTACTCCTGCACCTATTGTCATTGTCTATCATTATGACCCGCTGAGTTACTCCAGCACTCTGTGAAACGTCACCTATCCACGTTCTCCACAGATGCTGCCTGACCCGCTGAGTTACTCCAGCACTCTGTGAAACGTCACCTATCCATGTTCTCCACAGATGCTGCCTGAACCGCTGAGTTACTCCAGCACTCTGTGAAACGTCACCTATCCATGTTCTCCACAGATGCTGCCTGAACCGCTGAGTTATGGTGCAGCAGCATCTATGGAGCTAAGGAAATAGGCAACGTTTCGGGCCGAAATCCTTCTGGAAATAGGCAAAGTTTCGGGCTGAAACCCTTACGGGTTTTGGCCCGAAACGTTGCCTATTTCCTTAGCTCCATAGATGCTGCTGCACCCGCTGAGTTACTCCAGCACTATGGGTTTTTACTTGCAAGACCTATTTATTTAGTTTGACATTTCCAACGCCCCCAGCACTACCAGCAGAGGCTCATTAAGATAGACGACTTCAATGATGAATTACAAGAAAGTCTTTATTTTTCCGTGAACTTGTCGCTGTGAGGAAGTGAACTGGTCCCGGCTAATTTCACATTGAAACATTGGAGCCGGGAGAGGCATGAAATACTGTGCTCATACCTCCAATCCATCTTAATCAATAATGCAGGCGGGGTTAATGAAACATTAGAAACACCTTTACCTGCTGCGTTCAGGTAAAGCACTGTCGTATGAAGATAGACACAAAAAGCTGGAGTAACTCGCCGGGTCGGGGAGCATCTCTGGAGAGAAGGGACAGGTGACGTTTCGGCTCAGCCGACAAAGATCCACTCTAGATGATAAGGGAATAATGTTTATCCTGTGCCTTTTGCCCGATGGGAGAGGGGGAGAAGAGGGAGTGGCCAGGGTGTGACTGGTCCTTGATTGTGCTGCTGGCCTTGCCGAGGCAGCGTGAGGTGTAGATGGAGTGGATGGAAGGGAGGTTGGTTTGTGCGATGGTCTGGGCTGGGTCCACAATTCGCTGCAATTTCTTGCGGGTCTTGGATGGAGCCGTTCCCAAACCGAGCTGTGATGCATCCCGATAAAATGCTTTCTGTGGCGCATCTGTAGAAGTTGGTGAGAGTTGTAAGGGGGGGCATGCTGAACTTCCTAATGCCCCTGTCTGTCCCACTTAGGAAACCTGAACGGAAACCTCTGGAGACTTTGCGCCCCACCCAAGGTTTCCGTGCGGTTCCTGGAGGTTTTTGTCAGTCTCCCTACCTGCTTCCACTACCTGCAACCTCCGGCAACCACCTGCAACCTCCGGGAACCGCACGGAAACCTTGGGTGGGGCGCAAAGTCTCCAGAGGTCTCCGTTCAGGTTTCCTAAGTGGGACAGGGGGCATTTAGCCTTCTGAGGAAGTCGCGGCGTCGGTGTGCTATCTTGGCTGTTGCTTCCATATGGGTGGCCCAGGAGAAGTGGTTGGTGATATTGTCACTGGGAGAACTTGTCAGTCTCCCTACCTGCTTCCACTACCTGCAACCTGCTGGTGGTGCTGGCTTGAAGGGTCAAATGGCCTACTCCTGCACCTATTGTCTATTGTCTATTATTATGACCCGCTGAGTTACTCCAGCACTTTGTGAAACGTCACCTATCCATGTTCTCCACAGATGCTGCCTGACCCGCTGAGTTACTCCAGCACTCTGTGAAACGTCACCTATCCACGTTCTCCACAGATGCTGCCTGACCCGCTGAGTTACTCCAGCACTCTGTGAAACGTCACCTATCCATGTTCTCCACAGATGCTGCCTGACCCGCTGAGTTACTCCAGCACTCTGTGAAACGTCACCTATCCATGTTCTCCACAGATGCTGCCTGACCCGCTGAGTTACTCCAGCACTCTGTGAAACGTCACCCATCCATGTTCTCCACAGATGCTGCCTGACCCGCTGAGTTACTCCAGCACTCTGTGAAGCGTCACCTATCCATGTTCTCCACAGATGCTGCCTGACCCGCTGAGTTATGGTGCAGCAGCATCTATGGAGCTAAGGAAACAGGCAACGTTTCGGGCCGAAATCCTTCTGGAAATAGGCAACGTTTGGCGCCGAAATCCTTCTGGAAATAGGCAACGTTTCGGGCCGAAACCCTTACGGGTTTTGGCCCGAAACGTTGCCTATTTCCTTAGCTCCATAGATGCTGCCTGACCTGCTGAGTTACTCCAGCACTCTGTCTGCCTCAACTACCTCCTCAGGTTTCGATGAGCACTTGCGCTCGATACACCAAGGCCAACGGGATGGCCCGGGTTCCAGTAACGTTTTAACTTCCCCTCCCGTTCCCGCGCTGACCTTTCTGTCCAGGGCCTCCTCCATTGTGCAGCTTCCTACGCAAGCTGGCAAACCCGTGGTGGGGTACCAATCCATCCACGCAGCGGCCAACTTGTCTTGCGCTGTACTACTCTGCTGCAGAGTATGCTTGTCCATAATAATAATAATAATAATAATAATAATTTATTTTATTGTCATTGCACATGTGCAACGAGATTTGGGTAAACATAGAAACATAGAAATTAGGTGCAGGAGTAGGCCATTCGGCCCTTCGAGCCTGCACCGCCATTCAATATGATCATGGCTGATCATCCAACTCAGTATCCCGTACCTGCCTTCTCTCCATACCCTCTGATCCACAAGGGCCACATCTAGCTCCCTCTTAAATATAGCCAATGAACTGGCCTCAACTACCCTCTGTGGCAGAGAGTTCCAGAGATTCACCACTCTCTGTGTGAAAAGGTTTCTTCTCATCTCGGTCCTAAAGGATTTCCCCCTTATCCTTAAGCTGTGACCCCTTGTCCTGGACTTCCCCAACATCGGGAACAATCTTCCTGCATCTAGCCTGTCCAACCCCATAAGAATTTTGTGCGTTTCTATAAGATCCCCTCTCAATCTCCCTCTATGGCAATAATGTCCTTCCTCAGATTAGGAGACCAAAACTGTACGCAATACTCCAGGTGTGGTCTCACCAAGACCCTGTACAACTGCAGTAGAACCTCCCTGCTCCTATACTCAAATCCTTTTGCTATGAAAGCTTCCATCCGATGTCATAACTTAAATAACTAATAAAATTTAGATTTAGATATCCCGAGAAACATGGTTTGTAAAAAGAACATTACAACAGTAAAACAGTCCAAACAGACTAAAGTGCAGATGTGTTTGTGCCACGTGACCATCCGAGGGAGACAGTCCAGGGGGGGTGGGGGTGGGGGGCACTCAGCAGGGCCGGTATCAGTCTTTTTTAATGTCCGCAGGAAGAACAGTCGTTGCTGTGCCTTCTTGACCAGCGCAGCGGTGTTGGTGGACCATGTGAGGTCCTCTGAAATGGGAGTGCCCAGAATTTTGTAAGTTTCTATAAGATCCCCCCACCAATCTTCTAAATTCTAGCGAGTACAAGCCGAGTCTATCCAGTCTTTCTTCATATGAAAGTCCTGCCATCCCAGGAATCAGTCTGGTGAACCTTCTCTGTACTCCCTCTATGGCAAGAATGTATTTCAAGAAGTCCCTCAATAGTACAGGGATGGGCCGATGGAAGATTAATGGAAGAGCAAAGGGGGCTATGCAGATGCGGCAGACGCAGAATTTGAATGTGGAACATCTGGGCAATCCACGCCACACCTATTAAGATGCCCACTTCTTGGTTAAGATTGTTAAGGGTTTGGACACACTAGAGGCAGGAAACGTGTTCCCGATGTTGGGGGAGTCCAGAACCAGGGGCCACACAGTTTCAGAATAAGGGGCAAGCCATTTAGAACGGAGACGAGGAAACACTTTTTCTCACAGAGAGTGGTGAGTCTGTGGAATTCTCTGCCTCAGAGGGCGGTGGAGGCCGGTTCTCTGGATGCTTTCAAGAGAGAGCTAGATAGGGCTTTCAAAGATAGCGGAGTCAGGGGATATGGGGAGAAGGCAGGAACGGGGTTACTGATTGGGGATGATCAGCAATGATCACATTGAATGGCGGTGCTGGCTCGAAGGGCCAAATGTCCTACTCCTGCACCTATTGTCTATTGTCTATTGTCTATTAGTGAACAGTGCTGCCTGGAAGATCCAGTGGTGGCAAACGATCCAGCACTGTGCCGAACATTTGAAACATGGATGATGGACACGATAGAAGGAGACTGCCAGAGTGAGGCCCAGCGCATATTGGAGGAACAGCACCTCATATTTCGCTTGGGCAGCTTACACCCCAGAAGTGTGAACGTTGAATTCTCTCCTTTTAAGTAACTTCCACCCATACTCCCCCACCCCCCCCCTCAACCCCTCTACTCTCAGCCTGAAGAAGGTTCGCGACCCGAAGAATCACCCATCCTTTTCCTCCACAGATGCTGCCTGACCCGCCGAGTTACTCCAGCACTTTGTGTCCAACTTCAGTGTAAACCAGCATCTGCAGTTTCTTTGTTTCAACTCGTTCCACACACCCACCCATACACCCACTGTGTGAAATTGTTGACCCTCAGTCTCCTATTAAATCCTTCCCCTCTCACCTCCCTCCGATCCATCTACACCTCACGCTGCCTCGGCAAGGCCAGCAGCACAATCAAGGGCCAGTCGCACCCCGGCCACTCCCTCTTCTCCCCATCTCCCATCGGGCAAGAGGTACAGAAGTGTGAAAACGCACACCTCCAGATTCAGGGGCAGTTTCTTCCCGGCTGTTATCAGGCAACTGAACCATCCTACCACAACTCCTGAGGGAATTACAATTTTGTTTCTGCACAAGTACCAAACCAAACTTGGGCAAGTAAAACAATGCTGCCTCGTTAAAGGCCTGCAGGATAATGGGAACCGAATGTACTGGGAATTCTGAAGGCTGTTTCAAAATCTTTCCTCAACAGGTGAAGATAATTGCCGAGTTGTACAAATATTCTGCTCCCGAAATACTGAGCAGTCAATTGGAAGACTCGTGAGGATCTGCCTTGGAGAGTACCTCAAGGGCCTGTCCCACTTGGCTGTCATTTGCGCCTCATTTACGCATCATATGTAAAATGTGGTCATCGCGTTGCGACACACGGGTAGCGTGTGGGTAGCGCGGGACGGGCGCGTGGAAAGGCGTGGAGGAGTGTGGAGTTGCACGCGGTATTGCGCGGAGCTTCGGGATTTCGTGCTGCACAAAATCCCCGCGTGCCACCTGCGTGCCGTATCGCGTACGCACGCTGACGCATTGGCGTCGCTCGCTGGCGTCCCGACGTCTCACGTGTATCGCGTGGTGACGCATGGTTTACGTCCCGTGCGTATCCATGCGTTGCCGGGCGCCGCAGGGTATTCTAATGACGTCACGCGCACCAGACAATAGACAACAGACAATACACAATAGGTGCAGGAGTAGACCATTTGGCCCTTCGAGCCAGCACCGCCATTCAATGTGATCATGGCTGATCATCCCCAATCAGTACCCCGTTCCTGCCTTCTCCCCATATCCCCTGACTCCGCTATCTTTAAGAGCCCCATCTAGCTCTCTCTTGAAAGTATCCAGAGAACCGGCCTCCACTGCCTTCTAAGGCAGAGAATTCCACAGACTCACCACTCTCTGTGAGAAAAAGTGTTTCCTCGTCTCCGTTCTAAATGGCTTACTCCCTTATTCTTAAACTGTGGCCCCTGGTTCTGGACTCCCCCAACATCGGGAACATGTTTCCTGCCTCTCGTGTGTCCAAGCCCTTAATAATCTTACATGTTTCAATAAGATACCCTCTCATCCTTCTAAACTCCAGAGTGTACAAGCCCAGCCACTCCATTCTCTCAGCATATGACAGTCCCGCCATCCCGGGAATTAACCTGGTAAACCTACGCTGCACTCCCTCAATAGCACGAATGTCCTTCCTCGAATCATGTGTTGTCTTTCCGCTGACTGGTTAGCACGCAGCAAAAAACCTTTTCACTGTACCTCGGTACATGTGGCAATAAACTAAACTGAACTAAACTAAAAAACTATGGGAAGAGCTGGCCGTAAATCAGAAAATCAGCCGGGTTCTATGCCGATATTTTATGTGTCAGATTTACTGGAGCAAAGGAGCGACATGCTTGGCCTTTCACTTGCAATAAAAAGGCATTTCAAATTTCTAATTCCTGCTGGGAACGTCCATAGTCAACGCGTGAAATAATATCTAACGGCCCAATGAATCTCCCCAATGGATGGCTAGTGGACAGGATCGTTTAATAGGTTTGTGGTTATTTGCCACATGTACCAAGGTACAGTGAAAAGCTTAGTTCATCATGCTATCTAAACGGATCAGACGGGGTCGGGGAAAGAGCATTCACGTCGCGGCCAATCTTTCCACCACCACTATGTCATCGGGTGGAGCCGCGCACGGCAGCCTCGCCTGCAGTTTGTCCGTCCTTTCACTCTTTTTGTTATTTTTAGTCTGTCTTAAAGTATGTTTTTGGAGGTTTCTTAGTACTTTTTATGTGGGGGAGGTGGGGGGGAAGAGGGGAAACTGTTTCCCAGTCACTACCTGGTCAAGGATGCGTCTTATCTACGAGCCGCATCTTCGCCCCCCCATCCCCCCCCTTGCGGCCTACCATCTGGATTGGCGGAGACCGGCCAGAGCTTCAGCAGCAACGCAGAACTGAATTCCATCATGGAATGGGATAATGCCTTACCGGGGATCCCTGTGTTGGAGCTCCGGAGTGTTTGCCCTGCTGATTAACACCCTGGAGCTGTGGTTTGCGGAGATTCCAGCCGCGGGCGGTGCTGACTCTAACATCGCGGAGGTCGGGGACCCCTTGCCGGGGGGTTGCCAATGTTGGAGCTCCGCCCAGCTTGGCCTGTGGACTTCGGGAGCCGTGGTCTCTGGTAGGAAGTGGCCGATTCGGAAAAGCCAAGCCGCTGAGAGTGTTTCTCCGTTTCTACATCGGAGCTCTGGTCATCCCCGCCAGAGGGCCTAAACATCGGGCCGCCGTAGCGGTGACTGCGGAGGGGCACAAAGGCCCCGATCACGGGTTCTCCATCATGGTCTGGTTTGGCTCAGCCACCAAGCACGACATCCGGAGGCTGCAGCGAATCGTCCGAACGGCTGAGAAGGTTATTGGCTGCAACCTTCCCTCCATTGATGAACTGTACACAGCAAGGGCCAGGAAGCGAGCGGGCAAGATCATCTCTGACCCCTCTCACCCTGGCCACAAACTCTTTGAATCACTTCCCTCTGGAAGGCGACTCCGGACTGTCAAAGCTGCCACAGCCGGACATAAAAACAGCTTTTATCCACGAGTAGTTGCTCTACTCAACAGCCAAAAATCTGTAGCCTCCCCTTTGCTCTGGTATTTTGTTTGATTCACATCTTTGATCAATGGTGTTTTATTATTAATGTTTAATGTTTTATGTGTCATTCGTAACTGTCACTGTATGTCATGTTGTCACTTGTGGGCAGAGCAACAAGGCAAATTCCTTGTATGTGAATACTTGGCCAATAAACTTATTCATTCATTCATTCTGTTAATTCTGCCCAAATTGAAGAGGCCAGGACACTAAAATTGAGGAAAGGCTTCTGGGCTGCTAGGCCATTTGGTCAATATTAATATGCCTTCTGTAGAAATAGGACCCGCTGCAGAATGGTGCCAGTTTGTCCAGAGCCTAGATAAGAGCTGGAGGAAGAGAATGGAAACATCTGCAGACCCTGACAATTAGGTGCAAATTGCATGGAATGGATTGGATGAATGCAAACCAGACATACACATTGTATGTAATGTTGCAAAGCTTTACTTTGCTAGATGTTGATTGGATGAAGTATTGAGCCTTGTCTGGTTTTTCTTGAATATCAAGGCATATGTTGCGATGTTTATTTCTTCTTCAGAAGTGTCATTTAAATACATTGTATTAGTCACTGTATTATTGGGTTAGGGAAATGTCTATCATATACTGTGTTAATCGATATCTGTTATTGGACTGTATAGAGACCACCCCTATGTGGTTCGGCCCCTCAAGGTTCGGGGACCTATAAAAGACCGCTCCCACGAGGTCCTGTGTCGACTTTCTGGGAGAACGCTTGGGACTGCGTGACCTTCTGGAGAGTCTCTGCTTGAGCGAGGCTAAGAGGGCTTGATCGGGCAGATACGGGGATCGAACCCGCGGTGGTTAGGCACAGTAGTTGGAACTGTGATTGTGTTTTGTCAAAATAAAGTTTAGATGCGCAAGTGCTTGACTCAGTGATTTTTGACTGAAACTAGACTGGGGGGAAGCTTAGAACGAGATTAATTAATTAATCCATTCATTCAAGATTACAACGTTATTGCCTTCCCTCACAGTGGGGAAACGTTGATTCCGCTGTGCGGGGGGATGGTCATGCTAAATTCTATCGCGTGTTGTGTTCTGTTTATTCGTGTGGCTGTGTGGTAACTCAAACCTCACTGTACCAATTGGCGTGGGCGACAATCAACGTGACTTGAACTTGAACTTGAAGAAGCCGCAAGAAGCGGCAAGGCAGACACCGTTGTGTGCAGATGCCGAGAAGTGCGTTTAGCTCCGGCCGAACGGCTTCGAATCATGTGTGTGGACTCGACAAGAAGCGGAACAGATCGGACAATAATATACATGAACGCCGTCAGGTCAAACTCAAGTACAACAGGTAGAGCAAAGAGGAAGACACAGAGTGCGGAATATCGCCATAGGATCGTACAGCGTGGAAACATGCCCTTCGGCCCAACTTCCCCACACCGGGCATTTACGTTTAGTTTATTGTCATGTGTTTGTCTGTGGAATTCTCTGCCTCAGAGGGCGGTGGAGACTGGTTCTCTGCATACTTTCAAGAGAAGAGCTAGATAGGACACATATAGATAAATGTGAGGTTATCCACTTTGGCGGCAAAAACAAGGGGGCAGATTATTATCTCAATGGGGTTAGGTTAGGTAAGGGGGAGGTGCAGCGAGACCTGGGCGTCCTTGTACACCAGTCACTGAAAGTTGGTGTGCAGGTACAGCAGGCAGTGAATAAAGCTAATGGAATGTTGGCCTTCATAACAAGAGGATTTCAGTATAGGAGTAAAGAGGTTCTTCTGCAGTTGTATAGGGCTCTGGTGAGACCACATCTGGAGTGTTGTGTACAGTTTTGGTCTCCTAATTTGAGGAAGGACATCCTTGTGATTGAGGCAGTGCAGCGTAGGTTCACGAGATTGATCCCTGGGATGGCGGGACTGTCATATGAGGAAAGATTGAAAAGACTAGGCTTGTATTCACTGGAGTTTAGAAGGATGAGGGGGTATCTTATAGAAACATATACAATTATAAAAGGACTGGACAAGCTAGATGCAGGAAAAATGTTCCCAATGTTGGGCGAGTCCAGAACCAGGGGCCACAGTCTTAGAATAAAGGGGAGGTCATTTAAGACTGAGGTGAGAAAAAAAACATTTCACCCAGAGAGTTGTGAATTTATGGAATTCCCTGGCACAGAGGGCAGTGGAGGCCAAATCACTGGATGGATTTAAGAGAGAGTTAGATAGAGCTCTAGGGGCTAGTGGAGTCAAGGGATAGGGGGAGAAGGCAGGCACGGGTTATTGATAGGGGACGATCAGCCATGATCACAATGAATGGCGGTGCTGGCTCGAAGTGCCGAATGGCCTCCTCCTGCACCTATTTTCTATGTTTCTATGACTCTTAAAGATAGCGGAGTCAGGGGATATGGAGAAAAGGCAGGAACAGGGTACTGATTAGCGATGATCAGTCACGATCACATTGAATGGCGGTGCTGGCTCGAAGAGCCGAATGGCCTACTCCTGCACCTATTGTCTATTGTGTACCGAGGTACAGTGAAAAGCTTTTGTTGATCGCTAACCAGTCAGCAGAAAGACAATGCATGATTACAATGGAGCAATTTACAGTGTACAGATACATGATAAGGGAATAACGTTTAGTGTAAGGGAAAGCCAGTTAAGGATAGTCCGGGGGTCACCGAAGAGGTAGCCTCAGTAGTAACTAAGTTTAGTTTAGAGATACAGCACGGCAACAGGCCCTTCGGCCCGCCGAGTCCGCACCGACCAGCAATCCCCGCACACTGATACTATCCTACACACACACCAGGGACAATTTACGCTTACACCAAGCCAATTAACCTTCAAACCTGCGCGTCTTTGGAGTGTGGGAGGAAACCGAAGTTCTCGGAGAAAACTGACGCCGGTCATGGGGAGAACTTATGGACTCTGTACAGAGAAGCACCCACAGTCGGGGTGGAACCCGGGTCTCTGGCGCTGTGAGGCAGCAACTCTACCGCTGTGTCACCGTGCCGCCACTGTGGGCCATTTTGTATGTATGTGTAGAGCTTCACCGACTTTGTAGTTTGGTTTAGTTTATTGTCAATGTTCACCGAGGTGCGGCGAAAAGCTTTTTTTGTGCGTGCTGTCCAGTCAAGTCAAGTCAAGTTTATTCGTCACATACACATACGAGATGTGCAGTGAAATGAAAAGTGGCAATGCTCGTGGACTTTGTGCAAAAAGACAAACAAACAAACAAACAAACTACAAACTACAATGGAACAGAATCACATATTCTTTTACAAATTGTGTGCGGAAGGAAGGAAAAAGGAAGAAAAAAAAAGTCACCAAAATGTCAGCGTAGACTCAGTGGGCCGAAGGGCCTGTTTCTACTCTGTACCTCTGAACTAATTGCTAATTATTGCCCATTTCAAGTTCATACGTGCTAAGAGCAGAATTAGTGTAAAGCTGGCGTAGGCGTGCGGGGATCGCTGGGCGGCGCGGGCACGGCGGGCCGAAGGGCCTGTTTCCGTGTTGTATCTCTACACTATCATTGAAGCTTACCAAATAGTGAGAGGCCTGGACAGAGTGTTTCCACTAGTGGGAGAGTCTAGAACCAGAGGTCGCGGCCTCCGAATTAAAGGACGTTCCTTTAGGAAGGAGATGAGGAGGGACTTCTTTAGTCAGAGGGTGGTGAATCTGTGGAATTCTTTGCCGCAGAAGGCTGTGGAGGCCAAGTCAGTGGATGTTTTTAAGGCAGATTCTTGATTAGTGCGGGTGTCAGGGGGTTATGGGGAGAAGGCAGGAGAATGGGATTAGGAGGGAGAGATAGATCAGCCATGATTGAATGGCGGAGTAGGCTTGATGGGCTGAATGGCCTAATTCTGCTCCTAGAACTGATGAACGTGAACTGTTCCTTCTGTCCGGAGATGCTGCCCAACCCGCTGAGTTGCTCCAGCTTTTTGTGTGTGTCCCCTGCGACCTATGGATGTTGATTAGAACTGGAACCGGGTGCGCCTGTGCAGGCAGAGAGAAATATTGATAAGGAGGAAGCCAATCATCGTGGCGCTTGTAGTTAAATGAATATTTAATTGTCCACGCTCTGGTGTGGCGTGTGATCTGGCCGAGGCTGACAGACCTGTCATGGCTACAGCATTCTTGCAGTGACCTTCATCAACTATTCATGTGATGAAGATAAATGTGCCTCTCCGTCCCCCCCCCCCCCACCACCATCCCGGCAATCCTGAACACCTCAACACCAGCCACCCAACCAGCCAACTGGAGTCATAAGATCATAAGTGTAGACAATAGACAATAGGTGCAGGAGTAGGCCATTCGGCCCTTCGAGCCAGCACCGCCATTCCATGTGATCATGGCTGATCATCCACAATCAGTACCCCGTTCCTGCCTTCTCCCCATATCCCCTGACTCCGCTATCTTTAAGAGCCCTATCTAGCTCTCTCTTTAAAGCATCCAGAGAATTGGCCTCCATTGCCTTCTAAAAGGCAGAGAATTCCACAGACTCACCACTCTCTGTGTGAAAAAGTTTTTCCTCATCTCCGTTCTAAATGGCTTACCCCTTATTCTTAAACTGTGTGGCCCCTGGTTCTGGACTCCCCCCAACATCGGGAACATGTTTCCTGCCTCTAGCGAGAGTCCAATCCCTTAATAATCTTATATGTTTCAATAAGATCCCCTCTCAGCCTTCTAAACTCCAATGTATACAGTGTATGCAGTGTGCAGGAAGGAACTGCAGATGCTGGTTTACCGGAGATAGACATGTTGGAGTAACTCAGCGGGACAGGCAGCATCTCTGGGGAGAAGGAATGGGTGACGTTTCGGGTCGAGAGCCTTCTTCAGACTGAGGGTCAGGGGAGAGGGAGACACCACTGGCTACCAATGGTCTATTCTACATTTTCCTTGAGCTTCGTCCCCTTTGATGTCTTGTTTTCACACCTAACCCTTCCCTATCTCCGTGTCTTCCTCTCCCCTGATGCTCAGACTAGTGTAGCTGGGACATGTGGGCGAGTTGGGCCGAGGGGGCAGTTTCCACGCTGTATCTCTCTAGGATTCTATTACCCTAAATAGAAGGGATATGGATCATGTACAGGCAGATGAGATCAGTTTAACTCGGGGGTTCCCTACCTATTTCGCCCCGTTTACCCCAGGCAACTTTAATAGCACATAACAATGTTATTTCACTTATTTATGAACAGCTAATGATGAACAGATAAACCAGAACCAAACACAGTCAGTTCATGAGAAAAAATATGTACAAATCCACAATCAACATATTTACCCCCTGGGTGGACGAAATTTACCCCAGGGGTTAAATTTCCCCCAGGTTGGGAACCCTTAACTGGACAACATGTGTAGGAAGGAACTGCAGTGCTGGTTTAAATGGAAGATAGACACAAAGTGCTGGAGTAACTCAGCGGGACAGGCAGCATCTCTGGCGAGAAGGGACGGGTGACGTTTCGGGTCAAGACCCTTCTTCAGACTGATGAAGGGTGCCGACCCGAAATGTCACCCATTCCCTCTCTTCACAGACGCAGCCTGTCCCGCTGAGTTAAGCCCCTGTCCCGCTATCCCGAGTTACTCACGGGTTCTCCCCACTTTTCCCCTCGATTCAAACTCGGAGTATTACGGTAATAGCCGGCCGTAGGTACTCGGGGCTATTTCATTTACTCGTGGACATTTTTCAACATGCTGAAAAAACGTCCCGCCCTTACCTGATGTCCCGAGTACCAACGGCTGGCGTTACGAGCTGTTACGAAATATCTACGGACGCTTACGGCCTCGCTACGGACTCACTACGGACATTCTCCAAGTTTGAAGCAAGGGGAAAACTCGGGAGAATTCGTGAGTAACTCTCGGGAAAGTGGGACAGGCTCTTTACTCCAGCACTTTGTGTCTATCTTTAACTTGACAACATGTCCGGCACAAACACTGCGGGCCGAAGGGCCTGTTCCTGTGCTGTAATTCTATGTTCCGTGTTCCACTACCACTCATCAGGCAATAGATTTTACTGTTGCATGCAAGTATTAGTTTGTGGGCTACATTGAAGCGTTAATCGCTGGTTATTGTGTGCAATAAACTCACACTAATCTGTGTATAACGTCTCTAGCCAGCTCAACTCTTCTGCTCAGACACATCTCCCCAAAGACTCCTTATTGTCAGCCTGTTACAAGATGCGGCGTAAACCGCAACAATTTTATACCGACATTAACACCGCCTCAGTTCAACGTGCCCCTGCGTTTAGATCTTACCGCCAGCCGCTGAAAAGCTCGCTTATTTTTTGTTTTAAAATCAAAAATATTTATTCAAACATTAAAGTATTTACAACACAATAAAACAGACCAGAACCCAGCAACCACAGTACACGACAAAACAGATATACCAAGTCAACTGCTAAATATGCGGGAGCAGATCGCCTCGACCCGGAGGGTCCGAACACCGCCGGCTACGGGAGTCAAGATCGTCCCGTCAACGGGGGCTCGAGGCCCACAGCCGAGGAAGAACTAATGGAAGGGACTTGAACTTTATTTCGCCTTCCATCACAGTGAGGAATGTGTAGGAGTCACTGTGGTGGATGTTCATGTTAAAATGTGTTTTTGACGCGATCTGTTGCTTTTACATTGTATGACTGACCTGGCCAATGGAATTCCTCGTATGTTGCAAAACCTACTTGGCCAATAAAGTGTGATTCTGATTCTGATTCTGAAATAACTATATTCTATAATAACTATATTGGAGAGGGCCCAGAGAAGGTTCACTGGAATGATCCCTGGAATGAGTGAAGCCGCCCGCGGTCTCCGGTGGGAAGCAGCCGATTCGGAGAGTGTTCTTCCGACGCCGGAGTTCCATCATCCTGGTGAGAGGGCCTGAACATCGGGCCGCCATAGCGGTGACTGTGGAGGCCTCAATAGGCTCTGACCACGGGTGAACAAAGAGGAAGATGACTGAACTTTGTTTAAGAAGGAACTGCAGATGCTGGAAAATCGAAGGTAGACAAAAATGCTGGAGAAAACTCAGCGGGTGCAGCAGCATCTATGGAGCGAAGGAAACAGGCAACGTTTCGGGCCGAAACCCTTCTATAGACTGATGGGGGGGTGGGGGGGCAGGGAGAAGAAAGGAAAAAGGAGGAGGAGGAGCCCATGGGCTGAGGGAGAGATACGAAGGGGAGGAGACAACAAGGGCTAACAAAATTGGGAGAATTCAATGTTCATGCCCCCAGAGGGTTGTGAATTTGTGGAATTCCCTGCCACAGAGGGCAGTGGAGGCCAAGTCACTGGATGGATTTAAGAGAGAGTTAGATAGAGCTCTAAGGGCTGGTGGAGTCAAGAGATATGGGGAGAAGGCAGGCACGGGTTATTAATAGGGGACGATCAGCCATGATCACAATGAATGGCGGTGCTGGCTTGAGATGAGAAAAACATTTTTTCACACAGAGAGTGGTGAATCTCTGGAACTCTCTGCCACAGAAGGTAGTCGAGGCCAGTTCATTGGCTATATTTAAGAGGGAGTTAGATGTGGCCCTTGTGGCTAAAGGGATCAGGGGGTATGGAGAGAAGGCAGGTACAGGATACTGAGTTGGATGATCAGCCGTGATCATATTGAATGGCGGTGCAGGCTCGAAGGGCCGAATGGCCTACTCCTGCACCTATTTTCCATGTTTCTATGTTTCTATGTGGGAGGAAACCAGAGCACCCAGAGCAAACCCACGAGGTTGAAGGGGGAAGGTGGCAAAAAACGTATCGTTAGTACCGCGGTCAGGATCGAACCGCTGTCTCCGACGCTGCGAGGCAGCAACTGCACTGCGCCAATGTAAAGCCCACTTATCCTTTCAATTCCAGATTTATTTAATTGCTTGAATTTAAATTCTCCGCCTGGCACAGTGGGAATGGAATTTATAACTTTGAATTAATAGTCCAGAATCACACTTAATAATCTACTAATTTAATCACTGTGTTACACTAAGTACATTTCTTTGGAGATCTGCGAATGTAAGGCAGAGAAGGTTTGCGGATAAGTTTGTGTAGGAAGGAACTGCAGATGCTGCTTTACACCGAAGATAGACACAAGACCCTTCCTCAGACTGAGAGTCAGGGGAGAGGCGAACTAGAGATATGAAAAGGTACAGAGGACAGAGGCATGAAAGGTATGTCAAGAGCAAATCAAAGCCAGCGACGATGATCAAGGGAAGGCGGAGGAGCCCACAATGGTCCATTGTTGGTTTGGGAAATGGTGACTACGAGTGGATGCAAATAGTGAAACACAGCAGGACGAGACTTGGGCGGGGGCAAGGGGGGCGGGGGCGAGGGGGGGGGGTCTTGTGGTGACAAAAGGCCAGAACGAAACATAGAAAATAGTTGCAGAAGGAGGCCATTTGGCCCTTCGAGCCTGCAACAAAGAGATAGGAACCAGTCTTAAAATGTGGGCTGACCTGTCTGAACAGGAGCATAAAACTAAACATAGTTCTTTGCTCCATGAGATGAGAAGGAATCCCTCTCAAGATACCACAGGGTTGGAGATGCCAAATCAATGGAGCAGTTCGTGAGGGAGGAGAGCTCTTGGATAGGAAGATCTTCGCAGGTAAGGGGGTAGTTTTCAAGAGAGAGTTAGATTTAGCTCTTAGTGGCTAAAGGAATCAAGGGATATGGGGAGAAGGCAGGAACGGGGTACTGATTGTGGATGATCAGCCATGATCACATTGAATGGCGGTGCTGGCTCGAAGGGCCTAATGGCCTACTCAATAGACAATAGGCAATAGGTGCAGGAGTAGGCCATTCGGCCCTTCGAGCCAGCACCGCCATTCAATGTGATCATGGCTGATCATCCCCAATCAGTACCCCGTTCCTGCCTTCTCCCCATATCCCCTGACTCCGCTATTTTTAAGAGCCCTATCCAGCTCTCTCTTGAAAGTATCCAGAGAACTGGCCTCCACCGCCCTCTGAGGCAGAGAATTCCACAGACTCACCACTCTCTGTGTGAAAAAGTGTTTCCTCATCTCCGTTCTAAATGGCTTACCTCTTATTCTTAAACAGTGGCCCCTGGTTCTGGTCTCCCCCAACATCGGGAACATGTTTCCTGCCTCTAGCGTGTCCAAACCCTTAACAATCTTATATGTTTCAATGAGATGCCCTCTCATCCTTCTAAACTCCTTTCTGCACCTATTTTCTATGTTTCTGTAAAGGATGGGGATTCATAATTAACCTTCAGGTAAATGCAGACAGACTTACCTGAGGCTGCTGACAAGCCATTGCAGGTCTGCTACTACCTGCTATCTCCTCTAACCCAGGACTCTGGAGATTATTATATTTTTTGTTCAAAAACTCTTGAATTATACACTGCATGACCCGGGCAGCTCCCAAGGTGGGCTTCAGCAGAGGAAGCGCGAATCTGAAGGCTTTGTAAACCAGGAAACGAGGCATTTTGATTTGCATGTGTGCTTCAGCTGGGAATTCGGACGGAAACACGCTGACAGTCCTTCGTAGCAATAAACAGCATGGTAATAATGGGCAAATGATCGGTTTTTTTCCATCGAACGACAGCAAACATTACGGTGAAGAAAGTAGTGTCGCAGGTGGTGTCGCCACGTCCCTTCCGGAGGGAATATAAAACCCGGCAGTGTTGAGTGCCTCAGTCAGTCTCTGCAAGATGGGGGAGTGAGAGGGTCACGTCTCTCAGGTGAAGAAAACCTGTGACACAAAATGCTGGAGTCACTCAGCAGGTCGGGCAGCATCACTGGAGAGGAGGAATGGGTGACGCTTCGGGTCGAGGCCCTTCCTCAGACTGAGAGTCGGGGGAGAGGGAAACGAGAGATATAGAGAGAGGTATGAATGAATGAAAGATAAGCATAAAGGTAATGATGATAAAAGAAACAGGCCATTGTTAGCTGCGGGCTAGGTGATAATGAGTTAATACAGACCATGAAACTCACCAGTACAACAGTGAAACTAGTATAACAACTCGGGTGGGGGAGGGATAGAGAGAGTGAGGGGATGCAAGGTTTACTTATAGACAATAGACAACAGGTGCAGGAGTAGGCCATTCAGCCCTACGAGCCAGCACCGCCATTCAATGTGATCATGGCTGATCATCCCCAATCAGTACCCCGTTCCTGCCTTCTCCCCATATCCCCTGACTCCGTTATCTTTAAGAGCCCTATCTAGCTCTCTCTTGAAAGTATCCAGAGAACCGGCCTCCACCGCCCTCGGAGGCAGAGAATTCCACAGACTCACCACTCTCTGTGTGAAAAAGTGTTTCCTCGTCTCCGTTCTAAATGGCTTACCCCTTATTCTTAAACAGTAGCCCCTGGTTCTGGATTCCCCCAACATCGGGAACACGTTTCCTGCCTCTAGCGTGTCCAAACCCTTAATAATCTTATATGTTTCAATGAGATCCCCCTCTCTATATCTATATTACTAAAAGTCTGATCTTGACCACTTCCTGTAGTTCTGTATATTGATTTTAGACAAATCGCTGCCACTTACGGCTGTGATTTTTGGCCATCTTACTCAGAGTCCCCCTCCGCTGCGTAGGACAAGAGGATGAAATCCTTTTCACATAGATGAAAAATAAAAGAATTATTAATGTTTTAAAAATGTTGAGATTCTCTGTCCTGAAGGCCACGTCCCTTCCGGAGGGACTATAAAACCCAGCAGTGTTGAGTGCCTCAGTCAGTCTCTGCAAGATGGGGGAGTGAGAGGGTCACGTCTCTCAGTCTGAGCTGTGAATAACATTGAACACATGTCGACTAAACTGTGATTTTACTGACCTGTCAGTGCCCTTAATGTGGTTTGAAAATATAGTTTGGAAATGCTAAAACTGTGTTGCCTTTGGTTTGGAAATGCTAAAGCTGTGTTGCCTAATTAAAGTTGCCTTGCCTAATTAAAGTTGCTTTGCCTAATTAAAGTTGCCTTGCCTAATTAAAGTTGCCTTGCCTAATTAAAGTTGCCTTGCCAAATTAAAGTTGCCTTGCCTTCTATATAATTAAAGGTCTAATCTTGACCACTTCCTGTTTGCACTTTATATTGATTTTAGAAATAATGCTACCACGTACGGCTGTGATTTTTGGCCATCTTACACAGAGTCCCCCTCCGCTCATCAGGTGCTGAGGATTTTTTCCATCGATGAAAAATAAAAGCGTTATGAGTGTTTAAATAATGTTGAGATTCTCTCTCCTGCCAATCACGCCATGAAGGCCACGCCCCTTCTGGTTGGGGGGGGGGGGGGGAGGGACTATACAACCCAGAAGTGTGGGCGTGGCTCAGTCTCTGCAAGATGGTGGAGGGAGAGTTCACGACTCACTGTCTTTAGTGGCTTTGCACCCTGCTTGAAATGGTATGAAACTGCACTTGAATTTGGTGGCCTTGCACCCTACTTGAAATGAAATTTCAAGGAATAGCCGTGAGTCAACTGCCAGCCCACCAGCCGTGAGTGAGTGAGCTGCCAGCACAACAGGCTTGAGTGACTGAGCCGCCAGCCCAAGAATCCATTCGGCCCACAATGTCCATACTAGCCCTCTGGAAACCAGTCCCTTCAGCCCACAACACCCATACTAGCGCTCCAGAACGCGCCCCCCCCCCCCCCCACACTGGCCACCAATATTGGAATTGTTGGAGGGGTGGAATATTGCGTTGAGTGACCAGCCCTCCCGTGTGATGCTGGGACCTAACGGGTCCCACTTAGTCTAGTATATATATATATATATATATATATATATGTGTGTGTGTGTGTGTGTGTGTGTGTTAACTTTTTCTCTCTCGTTTATTATAGTGTTTACAGTGTACTATGTATATATATTCTGGCGTGCTGCCTCAAGTAAGAATGTCATTGTTCTACCTGGGACATCGAACAATAAAATGCTCTTGACCCTTGACTCCTGACAATCTGCCACAGGCAATGATGGTCCAATTCTACACGGCCATCGTAGAGTCTGTCCTCACCTTCTCCATCATGGTCTGGTTTGGCTCAGCCACCAAGCACGACATCCGGAGGCTGCAGCGAATCGTCCGATCAGCCGAGAAGGTTATTGGCTGCAACCTTCCCTCCATTGACGAACTGTACACTGCAAGGGCCAGGAAGCGAGCGGGCAAGATCATCCCTGACCCCTCTCACCCTGGCCACAAACTCTTTGAATCACTTCCCTCTGGAAGGCGACTCCGGACTGTCAAAGCTGCCACAGCCAGACATTTTTTCCACGAGTAGTAGCTCTACTCAATAACCAAATATCTGTAGCCTCCTTTTACTCTGGTATTTTATTTCATTCACATCTTTAATCGATAATGTTTTAATATTAATGTTTAATGTTTTATGTGTCATTCCAAACTGTCACTGTATGTCATGTTGTCACATGCGGGCGGAGCACCAAGGCAAATTCCTTGTATGTGAATACTTGGCCAATAATCTTATTCATTCATTCATCATGGAGAGGCAGATGAGATCATTTTAACTTGGCATCATAGAAACATAGGTGCAGGAGTAGGCCATTCGGCCCTTCGAGCCTGCACCGCCATTCAATAGGATCATGCCTGATCATCCAACTCAGTATACTAGTATCCTCAGTATCATGTCTGAAGAAGGGTTTCGGCCCGAAACGTCGCCTATTTCCTTCGCTCCATAGAAGAAGGGTTTCGGCCCGAAACGTCGCCTATTTCCTTCGCTCCATAGAAGAAGGGTTTCGGCCCGAAACGTCGCCTGTTTCCTTCGCTCCATAGATGCTGCTGCACCCGCTGAGTTTCCCCAGCAATTTTGTGTACCATCCTCAGTATCATGTTCGGCACAAACATTGTGGGCTGAAGGGCCTGTCCCTGTGCTGTCCAGTTCTATGTTCAGGCTGATGGTTGAGCGATGTAAGACTACTGACCCAATTAAATCCATATCCTGCGCTCAGCCCAAAAAAGCACAGTGATTTTATATGGTGCGATTCAAAACCTTATCACCATAAAACTGACATTTATTGGTCTGGGCCAATGTACAGACACTCTGCAGCCAAATGCTAAACACCACAGCGATGAGAGCGCATGTAACCTGGAATAGAAAATTGAGATTGAGGGTTTTTTATTAAGCTGCATGAGAGGTAACTAAAATATTGTTTCAACAGAGCTTTATCACTCCAGTTACTGCAGCCAACTCTGTCAAGTCTGGTGGTGTTTGATTGATGAGTTCACAGACGATCTGTGCAATTCAGGGCGGCACGGTGGTGCAGCGGTAGAGTCGCGGGCTCACAGCGCCAGGGACCCGGGTTGCATCCCGACCATGGGTGCTGTCTGTACGGAGTTTGCACGTTCTTCCCCCGTGGCCCGCCAGGGTTTTCCCCGGGCGCTCCAGGTTTCCTCCCGCACTCCAAAGACGTGCAGGTACAGTTCAGTTTAGTTTATTGTCACGTGTACCGAGGTACAGTGAAAAGCTTTTTGTTGCGTGCTAACCAGTCAGCGGAAAGACAATACATGATTACAATCGAGCCGTCCACAGTGTACAGATACATGATAAGGGAATAACGTTTAGTGCAAGGTAAAGTCAGCAAAGTCCGATCAAGGAGAGTCCGAGGGTCACCAATGAGGTAGATAGTAGTTCAGGACCGCTCTCTGGTTGTGGTAGGATGGTTCAGTTGCCTGATAACAGCTGGGAAGAAACTGTCCCTGAATCTGGAGGTGTGCGTTTGTTTTCACACTTCTGTACCTCTTGCCTGATGGGAGAGGGGAGAAGAGGGAGTGGCCGGGGTGCGACTGGTCCTTGGTTGTGCTGCTGGCCTTGCCGAGGCAGCGTGAGGTGTAGATGGAGTCAATGGAAGGGAAGACGGACAAAAAATGCTGGATTAACTCAGCGGGACAGGCAGCATCTCTGGAGAGAAGGAATGGGTGACGTTTCTGGTCGAGACCCTTCTTCAGACTAGTTAGGGATAAGGGGAACGAGGGAATATATTTAGAGAGATGGGGATCAGTTTGGGTGATGTCCACAATTCACTGCCATCTGACCACACTCAGCACACGTCACCCTCAGTCTGAAGAAGGGTCTCGACCCGAAAAGTCACCCATTCCTTCTCTCCAGAGATGCCGCCTGTCCCGCTGAGTTACTCCAGCCTTTTGTGTCCATCATCGGTTTAAACCAGCATCTGTACCTCCTTCCTCCCGTCATCACCCATCCTGCTTAGACATAGGACATTGAAAAAGCATCAGAAACTCAAGGAGCAGAACTCGAACATATTAAATCTCTAACGAGGTCCATTATCTTCCTGTCCGTTAGGTTTTAATTGGATTGCTCTGCTCAATTCCTTTTCATACTTACTCACGAGCATCATCATTTTATCATTGCCAGTTCCTTTCTTAGTGCAGATCAGAATGAAAAGATTCCTGGTCAACTTACACACCAGAGGTATGATCATTGACTTCTCTAACTTCAAGTCCAGGGGGCCGGCAACCTTAGGAACATAGAAACATAGAAAATAGGTGCAGGAGGAGGCCATTCGGCCCTTCGAGCCAGCACCGCCATTCATTGTGATCATGGCTGATCGGCCCCAATCAATAATCCGTGCCTGCCTTCTCCCCATATCCCTTGACTCCACTAGCCCCTAGAGCTCTATCTAACTCTCTCTTAAATCCATCCAGTGACTTGGCCTCCACTGCCCTCTGTGGCAGGGAATTCCACAAATTCACAACTCTCTGGGTGAAATAGTTTTTTCTCACCTCAGTCTAAAATGGCCTCCCCTTTATTCTAAGACTGTGGCCCCTGGTTCTGGACTCGCCCAACATTGGGAACATTTTTCCTGCATCCAGCTTGACCAGTCCTTTTATAATTTTATATGTTTCTATAAGATATCCCCTCATCCTTCTAAACTCCAGTGAATACAAGCCTAGTCTTTTCAATCTTTCCTCATATGACAGTCCCGCCATCCCAGGGATATCCTCAAGTAACCTTTGCTTTCCCTCTCCCTCCAATCCCCCCCCATCATAGTCGTTGTACTAGTTTCACTGTCTGTAACTGGTTTTCACCTAGCCCAAAGCCAACAATGGCCTGGTTCCTTTATCATCATTACCTATTTCCATATTTTTTCATTCATTTGGTTCTATATCTCTCTGTGTCACCGTCTATTTCTCTCGTTTCCCTCTCCCCTGACTGTCTGAAGAAGGGTCTCGACCCAAAACGTCACCCATTCCTTCTCTCCAGAGACGCTGCCAGTCCCGCTGAGTTACTCCAGCATTTTGTGTCGATCATTAGCTGGGCTTAGTTCCGCTTCTCAGCTTAGTTCTCCCTGTGATCCCATGAGATTCCTCTGGATATTCAGTTGACAGGCCCCCGAAACAAAACGTCACCTATTCCTAACTCTCTGGTGAAAAAGTTTTTTCTCACCTCAGCCTTAAATGGCCTCCCCTTTATTCTGTGTCCCTTTGTTCTGCATAGGGGCCGGGACGCATGTCTGTGAGCGGATGGCGGGCCACATCTATCACGTGTACACGTGGATCCCGCCCCCATCCCGGCCCGGATGGCAGGCAGGCAGGCATCAAATCACGTGTTCACAGAAGGCAGACAAAAAATGCTGGAGGAACTCAGCGGGTGAGGCAGCCTCGTGCAATCCTCGCATGTCTCACCCGCTGAGTTTCTCCAGCATTTTTGTCTACCTCAGATTTTTTCCAGCATCTGCAGTTCTTTGTTAAACGTGTTCACACAAGGTGCGGGGCCGTGCCGGCGGCTTTGCGTAAGGATGCGGTACAACCTACCCGCGGAGTTTGAACCGGCCTGTTCGCGGAGCACGGTTGAGCCGCGGGATTTACCATCACCCGGTGGGGTCGCAACATCTGGAGCCTGGATCGCCTCGGGGCAGAGGGAGAACAAAGAGGGAAGAGACAGAGGCTTTAAGATTTTGCCTTCCATCACAGTGAGGAGGTGTTTGGTGGTGGATGTTACATTTGTGTTGATTGTGTGTTTTTGTCATTTTTTATTATATGTATGATTGCAGGGAAACGGAATTTCGTTCCGACCGAAATGTCTAAATGACAATAAACGAATCTAATCTAATCTAATCTAACCGGAGCTCGGCGCTCGGCAGCCCGGATGATTATGGGAATATAAGTCCACCTGCGTGCCGGATGATTTCGGGTTACGGGCCACACTCGGCCCGGGGGCCGTAGGTTGCCGACCCCTGAAGTAAACCTTGCGTCCGCTCTCTCTCCATCCCCTCCCCCTTCCCAGTTCTCCCACCAGTCTGACTGTCTACGACCACATTTTATCTCTGTTTGTTTTGTTGTCACCTTCTCCCAGCTAATAATGATCTGCTCTCCATGTCCCCGATGTTGGGGGGGGAGTCCAGAACCAGGGGCCAACACAGTTTGAGAATAAGGGGTAAGCCATTTAGAACGGAGACGAGGAAACACTTTTTCACACAGAGAGTGGTGAGTCTGGGGAATTTTCTGCCTGAGGTCGGTGGAGGCAGGTTCTCTGGATACTTTCAAGAGTAAAGGGCCTGTCCCACTTGAGCGTCATTTGCTCATCACGCAGGTGGCGCGCGAGGATTTTGAGAATCCCAAAATCACCACGCAACGCTGTCTACGTCACCACGTTTCACCACGCGCCATGCCCGCATAATGCACACGTCGTGCGTCGTGTCGCGTAAATGACGCGCAAAAAACGCCCAAGTGGTACAGGCCCTTTAGATTGGGCTCTTAAAGACAGTGGAGTCAAGGGATATGGGGAGAAGGCAGGAACGAGGTACTGAATGTGAATGATCAGCCATGAATGGCGGTGCTGGCTCGAAGGGCCGAATGGCCTACTCCTGTACCTATTGTCTATTGTCTGTTGATCTCCATTCCCTTTGTCCAGTCTTCATGCCTTACGCTTCCTTATCTATGTAACTCCATCTCCCCTGACATCCGCCTGAAGAAACGTCACCAATTCCTTCTCTCCAGAGACGTTGCCTGTCCCGCTGAGTTACTCCAACAATTTGTGTCTGTCTTGAGAATGAAAAGATTCCTGTCTTTTGCAACTTTTGATTTTCTTCGAGGAATTATTCCATTTGCAATAATGTTGCTGCTTTTATTATTTATTGAACTCTCTTTATTGCCTGTTTATTCTGTAATCTATTGAATACTGTGTATAGAGTCATAGAGTCATAGAAACAGGCCCTTCGACCCAGCTTGCCCACACCGGCCAACATGCCCCATCTACACTCGTCCCACCTGACTGCGTTTGATCCATATCCCTCTTAAGCTGTCCTATCCATGTACCTGTCTAACTGTTTCTTAAACGTTGCGATAGTCCCAGCCTCAACTACCTCCTCCGGCAGCTCGTTCCATACGCCCACCACCCTTTGTGTCCAAAAATCAGATTCCTATTAAACCATTCACTCCTCACCTTTTCTACAACTGTCCTCTCCCAATGTGTGTCAATACCTTTCGTGGCTCCGATGTACACAGCCACGCTGAAGGAGAGAACAGAGAGGCAGGAGTCGAGACAGGAGACCTGTGGAGGTCTCTGAAACTAACAGGTAGCAACGCTGATCAACCTCCCTTCCATCGACTCCATCTACACCTCACGCTGCCTCGGCAAGGCCAGCAGCACAATCAAGGACCAGTCGCACCCCGGCCACTCCCTCGTCCCCCTCCCCCATCGGGCAAGAGGTACAGAAGTGTGAAAACGCACACCTTCAGATTCTGGGTAGACAAAAAGGTCTGTGACTCTGCGACTCTGTGCCTGTATAATAATAATAATAATAATAATAATAATAATAATAATAATAATAATAATAATAATAATAATAATAATAATAACAATAATAATAATAATAATAATTTGTTTATAGGGACAGTGCATATTAATGAACATTTGCATGTAAATATGCGAGATTGTAGCCAATCAGTAGCTAATTTCCGTCTCTAGTCCCAGGCAAAGGTAGGTGAGGTGTCTTGCCCAAGGACACAACGACAGTACACACTCCAAGCAGGATTCGAACCGGCCACCATTGCGCCATCTTTGAAGTGACATGATCGTCTCCTTCAATTAGTCATGAGCCGGTTGCTGTGACACGTGGCAGCGGACGCAGCCTAGCCGTGGAGATGATTCTGCCGATCAGAAGTCTAAGTTATGAGGGAAGGTTCACTGGGTTTTGAAGCCTGCAAATCTGCCTCATCAGTACGATAGTCAGAGGGTGGTGAATCTGTGGAAATCATTGCCACAGAAGGGGTGGACACGGTGGCGCAGCGGTAGAGTTGCTGCCTTACAGCGCTTGCAGCGCCGGAGACCCGGGTTCGATCCCGACTGCGGGCGCTGTTTGTACGTTTCTCCCCGTGACCTGCGTGGGATTTTCTCCGAGATCTCCGGTTTCCTCCCACACTCCAAAGACGTACAGGTTTGTAGGTTAGTTGGCTTGGCTTTGTACACTTGGTATAAATGTAAATCCCTAGTGTGTGTAGGCTTGTGTTATTGTGCGGGGATCGCTGGTTGGCGCTGACTCGGTGGGCCGAAGGGCCTGAAACCGTACTGTATCTCTAAACTAAACTAAACTAAACTAAACTAACTAAACGAAGGCTGTGGAGGCCAAGTCAGTGGATATTTTTTAAGGCAGAGATAGATAGATTCTTGATTAGTACGGGTGTCAGGGGTTATGGGGAGAAGGCAGGAGAATGGGGTTAACATAGAAACATAGAAATTAGGTGCAGGAGTAGAGGCCATTCGGCCCTTCGAGCCTGCACCGCCATTCAATATGATCATGGCTGATCATCCAACTCAGTATCCCGTACCTGCCTTCTCTCCATACCCTCTGATCCCCTTAGCCACAAGGGCCACATCTAACTCCCTCTTAAATATAGCCAATGAACTGGCCTCGACTACCCTCTGTGGCAGAGAGTTCCAGAGATTCACCACTCTCTGTGTGAAAAAAGTTCTTCTCATCTCGGTTTTAAAGGATTTCCCCGTTATCCTTGTCCTGGACTCCCCCAACATCGGGAGCAATCTTCCTGCATCTAGCCTGTCCAACCCCTTAAGAATTTTATGTTTCTTTAAGATCCCCTCTCAATCTCCTAAATTCTAGAGAGTATAAACCAAGTCTATCCAGTCTTTCTTCGTAAGACAGTCCTGACATCCCAGGAATCAGTCTGGTGAACCTTCTCTGCACTCCCTCTATGGCAATAATGTCCTTCCTCAGATTTGGAGACCAAAACTGTACGCAATACTCCAGGTGTGGTCTCACCAAGACCCTGTACAACTGCAGTAGAACCTCCCTGCTCCTATACTCAAATCCTTTTGCTATGAAAGCTAACATACCATTTGCTTTCTTCACTGCCTGCTGCACCTGCATGCCTACTTTCAATGACTGGTGTACCATGACACCCAGGTCTCGCTGCATCTCCCCTTTTCCTAGTCGGCCACCATTTGTTGAGAGGGAAAGGTAGATCAGCCATGATTGAATGGCAGAGTAGAGTTGATGGGCCGAATGGCCTAATTAAGGTCATCTGATAGGAGTAGAATTAGGCCATTCGGCCCATCAAGTCTGCTCCATGCGTTATGTGTCTGGAGTGTGCAGAGACAAAATGGAAGACTGACAAAATATATCGAGAAGTTTAGTTATGTTTAGTTTAGAGGTACAGCGCGGAAACAGGCCCTTGGTCCCCCCACGAGACCGCACCGACCAGCGATCCACGCACACTAACACTCTCCTACACACACTAGGGGCCGAAGCCAAATAACCTATGAACCTGCACGTCTTTGGAGTGTGGGTTGAAGCCGGAGCACCCGAAGAAAACCCAAGCAAGTCACGGGGAGAGCGTGCAGACTCCGTACAGACAGCAGAGCGTGCGCTATTTAAGCATAGCTAAATCCTGCCGAAACTTGTCCCTCAACAAGTTTGTCTTGGGAGGGTGAACTTCAAGTGTTGGGGCCAATTTTAGTCTTTAGATTTTAGAGATACAGCGTGGAAATAAGGCCCTTCGGCCCACCGAGTCCGCGCCGACCAGCGATCGCCCACTATCACTATCCTACACACACCAGGGACAATTCACAATTCACAGAAGCCAATTCACCTGCAAACCAGGACGTCTTTGGAGTGTGGGAGGAAACCTGGAGATCCCGGAGAAAACCCACGCGGGTCACGGGGAGAACGTAAAAACTCCGTACAGACAGCGCCCGCAGCCAGGATCTTGCATTCACTGGAGATTAGAAGGATGAGGAGGAATCTTATAGAAACATATAAAATTATAAAAGGACTGGGCAAGCTAGATGCAGGAAAAATGTTCCCAATGTTGGGCGAGTCCAGAACCAGGGGCCACAGTCTTTTAGAATAAAGGGGAGGCCATTTAAGACTGAGGCGAGAAAAAACTTTTTCACCCAGAGAGTTGTGAATTTGTGGAATTCCCTGCCACAGAGGGCAGTGGAGGCCAAATCACTGGATGGATTTAAGAGAGAGTTAGATAGAGCTCTAGGGGCTGGTGGAATCAAGGGATATGAGGAGAAGGCAGGCACGGGTTATTGATAGGGGACGATCAGCCATGATATTATTGAATGGTGGTGCTGGCTTGAAGGGCCGAATGGCCTCCTCCTGCACCTATTTCTATGTTTCTATGCCACCGCGCTGCCCGAGATACCATCAGAACACAGCTGGTTAAAAGATAGTAATGGTGTAGGTGCGGGATTCTGTCACAGTTCAGTTAATTAGTGGATGTCTGGTGATTCATTGCAAACTCGTCTGAAATCTTTGAAGTGTTGATAGTTGTTCTGGATCCCCTACATACAACTTCACTAACTTAACGAAACATCATTCTCACATTAATCTCACAATCTGTCAGCATTACACACAGACCTGCTCTCTCCGCCAGATGATCTGAATGCTCGGCTGCATAACAGCACCTGGTGCCAGCTTGCCGGACCTGTACAAAACACATGAACATGCTTCGGGCGACTTGCAGCGGGCTGCTTCAAAGCTGAAACCCGGAGAACTCCATCTTATCTGTTCAAGGCAGAAGATATGTCAAGTTATAGCTTCGCGCTGAGACAGGTTGTCCCCTGCCATAGAGGGAGTACAGAGAAGGTTCACCAGACTGATTCCTGGGATGGCAGGACTTTCATATGAAGAAAGACTGGATAGACTCGGCTTGTACTCGCTGGAATTTAGAAGATTGAGGGGGGATCTTATAGAAACTTACAAAATTCTTAACGGGTTGGACAGGCTAGATGCAGGAAGGTTGTTCCCGATGTTGGGGAAGTCCAGGACAAGGGGTCACAGCTTAAGGATAAAGGGGGAAATCTTTTAGGACCGAGATGAGGAAAACATTTTTCACACAGAGAGTGGTGAATCTCTGGAATTCTCTGCCACAGAAGGTAGTTGAGGACAGTTCATTGGCTATATTTAAGAGGGAGTTAGATGTGGCCCTTGTGGCTAAAGGGATCAGGGGGTATGGAGAGAAGGCAGGTACAGGATACTGAGTTGGATGATCAGCCATGATCATATTGAATGGCGGTGCAGGCTCGAAGGGCCGAATGGCCTACTCCTGCACCTATTTTCTATGTTTCTATGTTTCTATGTAATTGTGGCTCAGAGGAATGAAGGAGCACTTTTTAGTGATGGTTTCATTTAGACTCCTCCGTGGATTGTCACCTTGTCGTGGTGGAGAAGCTTGCGTGTGGTCCTGAGATCCTGAGAGCGATGCCGTCTGGAGCTGTGCTCCTGGTAGGGCCACCCATGGCGGTAAGGTCGAGGGGGAGGTCTCTGACAATGAGCCAATCCAACCAAGACCTCAATGGCGGAACAGGCGGAGGACGATGGCTGACCTTAGTGGAGCGTCACAACGGCTGGGAAGGCGGATGGATGGAGGCTGCAGCAGAAAAGGGTCTCCGGTCGTCTTGGACTCCATGCCACTGGATCCTGACCCAGATCTGTCAAGGACCGTGGGGTGGCTGTCTGTGCACCAGTCTCCCCACGTCAAACAAAGTCACGCACGGGCGTCCTCCATATAGGGAATAGAACCCTGGAGACACCCATGGTCAGCCATGATCGAAGGGGGCCTAAGAAGAAGAAGTTTAGACCTTCAACATGGAAACAGGCCCTTCGGCCCATCGAGCCCATGCCGACCATCGATCAACGGTACACCGATACACAGGGCGGCACGGTGGCGCAGCGGTAGAGTTGCTGCCTCACAGCGCCAGAGACCCGGCTTCGATCCCGACTACGGGCGCTGTCTGTACGGAGTTTGCACGTTCTCCCCGTGACCTGCGCGGGTTTTCTCCGAGATCTTCGGTTTCCTCCCACACTCCAAACACGGTTGGGTTTGCAGGTTAATTGGCTTGGTGTAAATGTAAATTGTCCCCAGTGTGTGTAGGATAATGTTAGTGTGCGGGGATCGCTGGTCGGCGCGGGCTCAGTGGGCCGAAGGAAGGGCCTGTTTCTGCACTGTATCTCTGAAACCAAACTAATCTAAACTAAACAATCATGCACACAAGGGGCAATTTACCGAAATCAATGAACCTACAAACCTGCGCGTCTTTGGAGTGCGGGAGAAAAGTGAATCATTTGGAGAAAATCCACGCAGGTCACGGGGAGAACGTACAAACTCCGTACAGACAGCGCCCATAGTCAGGATCGAACCCGGGCCTCTGGCGCTGTGAGGCAGCAAAACTACCGCTGCTCCACCGAGATTAATTAAGACGGGGAAAATAGACTATGAAAGGAATTTAGCGAACAACATAAAAACTAATAGTAAGAGTTTTTATAGCTATATAAAAAGAAAAAGGGTGGCTAAGGTGAACGTTGGTCCATTGGAGGGTGAGACTGGAGAGTTGTTGGTGGGGAACATGGAAATGGCAAAGGCATTAAACGAGTATTTTGTATCAGTCTTCACCATAGAAGACACAAAAAATATTCCAACGCTGGATAAACAGGGGGCGGTAGGAATGGCGGAGCTAAATACTATTAAGATCACCAAGGAGGTGGTATTAGGGAAATTAATGAGACTGAAGGAGGATAAATCCCCTGGGCCTGATGGATTACATCCAAGGGTCTTGAGGGAGATAGCGGTGGGGATTGTGGATGCATTGGTGATAATTTTCCAAAACTCCCTGGAGGCAGGAACGGTCCCAGTGGATTGGAAAATGGCCAATGTAACACCTATATTTAAAAAAGGAAGTAAACAGAAGGCGGGTAACTATAGACCGGTTAGTCTAACATCGGTGGTGGGTAAAATGTTAGAGACAATTATTAAAGAAACACTAACGGGGCACTTGGATAAACATGACTTCATCGGACAGAACCAGCATGGTTTTGTGAAGGGGAAGTCCTGTTTAACGAATCTGCTCGAATTCTTTGAGGAAGTAACAACCCGGGTGGATAAAGGGGAACCGGTGGATGTGGTATACTTGGACTTCCAAAAGGCTTTTGACAAGGTGCCACATAAGAGACTATTGCTAAAAATAAAAAATTATGGGATTGGGGGTAATATATTAGCATGGGTAGAGGATTGGCTAACAAATAGGAAGCAGAGAGTGGGGATAAATGGTTCATACTCGGGATGGCAACCGGTAACTAGCGGGGTTCCGCAAGGGTCGGTGCTGGGACCCCAGTTGTTCACAATTTATATAAATGATTTGGAGGAGGGAACCAAGTGTAATATATCAAAATTTGCGGACGATACAAAAATGGGAGGAAAAGTAGGGGATGAGGAGGATAGGAAGAGTCTGCAAAAGGATATAGATAAGCTAGGTGAGTGGGCAACAACTTGGCAGATGAAATTTAATACTAATAAATGTGAAGTCATTCACTTTGGGAAAAAAAATGATAGGGCAAGTTATTTTCTAAATGAGGAGGAGCTGCGTTGTAATGCAACGCAAAGGGATCTAGGGGTATTAGTACATGAATCACTAAAAGTTAGTATGCAGGTGCAGCAAGCAATCAGGAAGGCCAATGGAGTTTTGGCCTTTATTGCTAGGGGGATTGAGTATAAAAACACGGAGGTCTTGCTGCAGCTGTACACAGTATTAGTGAGACCACATTTGGAATACTGTGTACAGTTCTGGGGTCCATACTTAAGAAAGGATGTACTAGCCCTGGAGGCAGTGCAGCGAAGGTTTACAAGATTAATTCCTGCAATGAGGGGATTGACATATGAGGAAAGGTTAAGTAGGCTGGAACTCTACTCTTTGGAGTTTAGAAGAATGAGAGGCGATCTCATTGAAACATATAAGATCGTGAGGGGCCTTGATCGGGTGGATGCACCGAGGATGTTCCCAATGATCGGGGAAACTAGAACTAGGGGACATAGTTGCAGAATAAGGGGGGGCTCTTTTAAAACTGAGATGAGGAAGAACTTCTTCACCCAGAGGGTGGTTAATTTATGGAATTCACTGCCCCAGGGAGCAGTGGAAGCAGAAACTTTAAATATATTTAAGACTAAAATAGATGGTTTTTTAGCTGCCAAGGGGATAAGGGGCTACGGGGAGAGGGCAGGGATATGGACCTAGGTATGGTTAGTATAGTAAGACCTGAGTGATCTCCTGGACAAGTGTCGATCGCCTGGATTGGGGTCGGAGAGGAATTTCCCGGATTTTTTTCCCGAATTGGACCTGGGTTTTTATCCGGTTTTTTGCCTCCCCCAGGAGATCGCGAGGTTCTTGGGGTGGAGAGGGGTGATAGCGGTATAAAGGGGAGGGTAGTGTCTTGTGTTCTGTGTCTTGTGTCTACTGTTTGTGGGTAAGTGCGTCTGTTTAGTGTTCAGCCATGAGCGAATGGCGGTGCGGGCTCGACGGACCTGGTGGTCTACTCTCGCACCTACTTTCTATGTTTCTATGTTTCTATGACGCCGTTTTTGGCTCAGGGTTCAGTTTAGAGATACAACGTTGAAACAGGCCTATCGAACCCACGCCAACCAGAGATCACCTCTACACTAGTTCTGCCCTACGCGCTCGGGACAGTTTGCAGAATGCAGGTTTGCAGAATGCAGGTTTGCAGAATGCAGGTTTGCAGAATGCAGGTTTGCAGAATGCTGGTTTGCAGAATGCTGGTTTGCAGAATGCTGGTTTGCAGAATGCAGGTTTGCAGAATGCAGGTTTGCAGAATGCTGGTTTGCAGAATACTGATTTATACCAAAGATTGATGTAAGGAGGTGGAGTAACTCAACGGGTCAGGCAGCGTCTCTGGAGAAAAGGGGACAGGTGACATTTTGAGTCAGGACTTTGCTTCAGAAGAAGACTTTTGACCCAAAACGTCACCCATCCTTTTTCTCCAGAGATGCTGCCTGAGCCGCTGAGTTACTCCGGCACTGTGTGCCTGTCTGCCAGTGTCACATTCTCTCAGCGTTCAGATCAGTTTAGGCTTTACTGTAAACTTTACTTTAGAGATACGGCGCAGAAACAGGCCCTTCGGCCCACCGATTCTATTCCGACCAGCGATCACCCCAGCACACACTAGCACTATCCTACACACAGTAGGGACACTTCACGATGTTACCAAATCCAATTAACCTAAATCCTGCACGTCTCTGGAGTGTGGGTGGAAACTGGAGCACCCGGAGAAAACCCACGCAGGTCACGACGAGAACGTGCAAACTCCGTATAGACAGCACCCATAGACTGGGTCGACCACGGGTCTCTGGCGCTGTGAGGCGGCAACTCTGCCGCTGCGCCGCCGTGCTGTGTTGAATCGGGACAATGAAATTCTTACTTGCAGCAGCAGATATATCCCTCCACTCCCTGCATGAAAAGCCTCCTAAACGCCACTATCGTACCTGCCTCCACCGCCACCCCCTGGCAGCGCGTTCCAGGCACTCACCACACCCTGTGTGAAAATCCTGCCTTGCACATCTCATTTAAACGTCAACGTATGTGAGAGATAAAACCACCATTCTGTCCACTGCATTGTTTCTCGGTCATTTTCAAGACTTCTCCCTGCTGGCTTGGTTCCAAGGTTTTTGTTTCGGTAAGTTCCGCCTGACTGGCTTTCGCCCTCTTGTATCATGTGCTTGGCTCCAGTGACTAAACCCAGCGCCACCCTTATGCACTTGCAGCACGGTGGCACAGCGGTAGAGTTGCCGCCTCACAGCGCCAGAGACCCGGGTTCCATCCTGACCCTGGTTGCTGCCTGTGAGCGCGCAGTTTACACCTTCACCCTGTGAATTTGCTCCGGCTTCCTCCCACGTGCTGGTCCTCCGTGTTCGAGCAGTGGGGGGCCTGAAGTGGGACAACGGAGAACTAGTGTGATCGGTGGTCAGCATGGACTCGGTGGGCTGAAGGGCCTGTTTCCGTGCAGTATCTCTAAACGAAAACTTAACTAAGTTGAATTCCATGTGTTCAAATCCTTCACCTGCTGGGCAGTGGGACACAAGAGGACTATTTCTGTTCAGTATCTTTCAAATCAATCGATCGATCGATCGATCGATCAATCAATCAATCAATCAATCAATCAATCAATCAATCAATCAATCAATCAATCAATCAATCAATCAATCAATCAATCAATCAATCAATCAATCAATCAATAAACAAATAAACAAATAAATAAATAGACAGATAGATAAATAAACATACAAACAAACAAATAGATAGACAGATAAATAAATAAATAGATAAATGAGTCAATTAGTCAAACAATCGACCAATCGACCAATCGACCAATCGACCAATCGGCCAATCGACCAATCAATCAATCAATCAATCAATTGATCGATCGATCGATCAATCATCCATCCATCTCCATGAACCCCATTTAACAGTTTTTCATGAACCCTAGCCTTGAACATTTTGGTGATCCAAATGCTCGCTGAGATACTTAAATATTCTAATGGGCCTGCCCCTCTTACGTGACTCATTTGGCGTCTGCCGGCACCCGTCATAGGTCGTTGCAGGTCGCCGAGAATGTTCAACATGTTGAAAATCCAACGGCGACCAGAAAGACGCTACGACTCTTCGGGCGACTGAGGAGACGACTCACGACCATACGGGCGACACCCTGGCGACATGTCGCGGGGTGAAGCATGTATGGTCGTGAGTAGTCGCCCAAAGTGTCGTACCTTGTTCTGGCCACCGCTGGATTTTCAACATGTTACGGCTATGACGGGCGCCGGCTAGTTGCCGAAAAAAATCGGGTAAGTGGGACAGGCCCATGAGAGTCTCTAGCACTCCCTCTGCCAGTATGTTGCACATTCCAATCAGCTTCTTCCTGACGTATCCTCATCACCTACGACCCACTCCAGTGTGGGAAGCCCAGCTATGGAGTAATCTTTCCGATCTACACTGACGATGCCCTCATAATCTTGTATACCTCACTCTAGTCATGTCATAAGGGATAGGAGTAGAATTAGGCCATTCGGCCCATCAAGTCTATGCCATTCAATCATAACGGATCTATCTTTCCCTCCTAACCCCATTCTCCTGCCTTCTCCCCTTAACCCCTGACACCCGTACTAATCAAGAATCTGTCAATCTCTGCCTTAAAAATATCCACTGACTTGGCCTCCACAGCCGTCTGTGGCAAATCATCCACAGATTCACCACCCTCTGACTAAGGGAGTCTTCCTCAGCCTCCACAATGCCATGGAAAACAAATCCCACCCATCTTCCTGATATCTCCCAATGTCTTTTATACATTTCATTAGATTTTCGAGATGCAGCGTTGTAAAGGGGCGACCTAATTGGTGAGTTTAGAAGAGTTGAAAAAAATGAGATGTTGAAGACCTCCTTCGACCTCCCTTGACTATGTTGAAGACTAGCTAGGACTGGCTACGATAACTTCGGGAAAATTGGACACCGAATAGTGGAGAGTGAAGACGACCTCCTTCGATCTCCTTCGACCTCCCTTCGACTATGATGAAGTCTACCCACGACTACCTTCGATTACCTAGACTAACATGACGACCTACTACGACTAAACCTACGAGTAAAAAAAGTATCGATTTTTTCCATGGCGACCCTTTTTTTACTCGCGGGCATTTTTTGACATATTGAAACAAACGCCGCGATCTAGCTGAGGCCTCGAGTACGCGGGGACCACTCTCGAGCATGAAGGAGAGTTACGAAGACCTCCTACGACCTCGTGTCGTCCATGCTGTCCCTCACCATCTTCCAGTCCCGCCTCAAGACCCATCTCTTCACCTCTGCCTATCCTTAGCCCCACGTCCCCGTCCCTTTTCATCTGTGCATTAATTGCCTCATACTGTGTTTTGTATTGAATTCTGTCTTTACTTTGTGTACTAGTCATGTCTCTACTATTTATTTCATTCCCCTTACATGTTTTTCCTCTACATGCTCAATTTTTGTAAGGTGTCCTTGAGACTCTTGAAAGGCGATCATAAATAAAATGTATTATTATTATTATTAGTATGAGTCGAGGGCAAACTCGCCAGAACTCGCGGATTAGGTCACCCAAGGTGGACAGGCCCTTCGGCCCAGCAAGTCAATGCCGACCAGCGATACCCGTACACTAGCACTCTCCTACACAAACAAGGGGCAATTTTACATTTTTACCAATGCCCATTAACCTGCATGTCTTCGTCGGTGTAGGACGAAACCAGAGCACCCGGGGAAACCCCACACAGGTCACGGGGAGAACGTGCAAACTCCGTACAGACAGCACCTGTAGTCAGGATCGAACCCGGGTCACTGGCGCTGTGAGGCAGCAACTCTACCGCTGCGCCACCTTGCGGCCCCTGACTCTGTGAATTGTAAATTGTCCCTAGTGTGTGTAGGACGATGTGAGTGTAAGGGGTGATGGCTGGTCGGTGTGGACTCGGTGGGCTGTAGGGGCCTGTTTCCACACTGTGCCTATAAAGCCGAACGTCTGAGACTTGGCCCCAACTCTTGACGCTCACCATTCCATGATAAAGCTGTTGACAGCCAAGGTTCTGCATGGTTTAGCGAAGTGTAAATACCGCACACAAATCAAGGTGAATAAAAATAAACTAAGGAGTTGGGAGGAACAATAGTTACTTTGACATTGATGGCGTTGGCTGCTTGATCACATATTCTTCTGACGGACCAGAATCTCGGATATTTACCAGAACTGTTAGCTTTAGTTGGTTAGTTGTAGAGAAACGGCGCAGGAACAGGCCCTTCGGCCCGTCGAGTCCCCGCCGGCCAGCGATCCCCGCACACTAACACTATCCTACACACACTAGGGACAATCTTACATTTATACCGCGGCCAATTTACCTACCTGTACGCCTTCGCAGTGTGGGAGGAAACCGAAGATCTCGGGGAAAAAACCCACGCAGGTCACGGGGAGAACGTGCAAACTCCAAAGGTTTTGTTAGAAGGTTAGGCCAGGCTTGCCCGAGATCAGAGATAGAGAGAAAAATCTGGAGTAGCCCAACGGGTCAGGCAGTGTCTCTGGAGAAAAAGGAATAGGTGACGTTTTGGTTCGGGGCCTTTCAACTGAGTATCCAGAGGAATCTCATGGGAACTAAGTTAAGTGGCGGAACTAAGCCCAGTTAATGATCTATAAAAATGCTGGAGTAACTCAGCGGGACAGGCAGCGTCTCTGGAGAGAAGGAATGGGTGACGTTTAGGGTCGAGACCCTTCTTCAGACAGAGTCGGGGGAGAGGGAAACGAGAGATATAGACGGTGACACAGAGAGATATAGAACCAAATGAATGAAAAAATATGGAAATAGGTAATGATGATAAAGGAACCAGGCCATTGTTGGCTTTGGGCTAGGTGAAAACCAGGTACAGACAGTGAAACTAGTGCAACGACTATGATGGGGGAGGGATTGGAGGGAGAGGGAAAGCAAAGGTTACTTGAGGATATCCCTGGGATGGCGGGACTGTCATATGAGGAAAGATTGAAAAGACTAGGCTTGTATTCACTGGAGTTTAGAAGGATGAGGGGATATCTTATAGAAACATATCAAATTATAAAAGGACTGGACAAGCTGGATGCAGGAAAAATGTTCCCAATGTCGGGCGAGTCCAGAACCAGGGGCCACAGTCTTAGAATAAAGGGGAAGCCATTTCGGAGGTGAGAAAAAACTTTTTCACCCAGGGAGCTGTGAATTTGTGGAATTCCCTGCCACAGAGGGCAGTGGAGGTCAAATCAATGGATGGATTTAAGAGAGAGTTAGATAGAGCTCTAGGGGCTAGTGGAGTCAGGGGATATGGGGAGAAGGCAGGCACGGGTTATTGATTGGGGACGATCAGCCATGGTCACCATGAATGGCGGTGCTGGCTCGAAGGGCCGAACGGCCTCCTCCTGCACCTATTTTTTCTATGAGGTTAGAGAAATCAATGGCCGTACCGCTGGGGTCTTCTTCTACTTGTGTGTGGTGTACACAGCCTAAAGCTGCAGGCCAGCTTGTTCGATTTGATCCATTTGTTTGCGCACGTCAGGTCGATTGCATTAGTCGGGAACAGGGTGGGCCGCGTTGCAGTCTCCCACCCCATGTCGCTGGGGTGTAAGCTGCCCAAGCGAAACACGAGGTGCCGTTCCTCCTATTTGCGCTGGGCCTCACTCTGACAATGGAGGGGGCCCAGGACAGAGAGGTCAGTGTGGGTTCACCCCCCCCCCTCCCCACAGCCCCGACATCGGACTTACATCACCCCGGCGAGCGGGCCTGAACATCGGTGTCTTCCCTCACAGTGGGAAACTTTGATGTGGGGATGTTTTATGTTGAATTCTATCGTGTGTTGTGTACTATATTTTATTGTCTAGCTGTTTGGTGATCACATTTCACTGTGCCATCTGCCAAATGAATGTATCTTGTATCTATCTTGAATGGGAGGGGAGCGTTAAAGTGCTGAGCAACCGGGAGATCGGGTAGGTTATGGCGGACTGAGCGGAGGTCGGTTTGTGTGTGTGTGTGTGTGTGTGTGTGTGACGGTCTGGCCTGTATCCACAGCTCTGCAATTTCGTTTAGTCGCTGCTGTTCCCGAGCCGTGCTGCGATCCGTCCCGAAGCTAGTTGTAGGCAGGGCCCTGGTGAGCTTGTTCAACATCAGAAAGGGGAAGGGGCGGATCTGTGATCATTGCTGTTCTACAGAGAAGTAACGCAGTGGTTTGGATCCGTGTAAAGCTATGCAAAGTGGATTGAAAAGCTTGATGTATTCTGTTTGAATACGAGACGACTGTGTTGTTTGTCTGTCACGATAACTTAGATCTTCCTCTGTGTATCTAATTTCATGCAGCAGCTGAATTTTCAAACTAGATGGTGCAGTTCAAGATTGCGATAGATCTTTTTTTCCCCCATTAGATTCCACGGTTTGTCAGTGAAATTGTTTTTTTTTCGGGCGGCTCTAAGTTTAGTTTAGTTTAGAGATACAGCGCGGAAAACAGGCCCTTCGGCCTGCCGAGTCCGTGCCGACCAGCGATCCCCGCACATTCATAGAAACATCGACATAGAAACATAGAAAATAGGTGCAGGAGTAGGCCATTCGACCCTTCGAGCCTGCACCGCCATTCAATGTGATCATGGCTGATCATCCAACTCAGTATCCTGTACCTGCCTTCTCTCCATACTCCCTGATCCCTTTAGCCACAAGGGCCACATCTAACTCCCTCTTAAATATAGCCAATGAACTGGGCCTCAACTACTTCTGTGGCAGAGAATTCCACAGATTCACCACTCTCTGTGTGAAAAATGTTTTTCTCATCTCGGTCCTAAAAGATTTCCCCCTTATCCTTAAACTGTGACCCCTTGTTCTGGACTTCCCCAACATCGGGAACAATCTTCCTGCATCTAGCCTGTCCAACCCCTTAAGAATTTTGTAAGTTTCTATAAGATCCCCCCTCAATCTTCTAAATTCTAGCGAGTACAAGCCGAGTCTATCCAGTCTTTCTTCATATGAAAGTCCTGACATCCCAGGAATCAGTCTGGTGAACCTTCTCTGTACTCCCTCTATTCACGCTATCTTATACACACACTGGGGATAATTTGTACATTTACACCAAGCCAATTAGCCTACAAACCTGCACGTTTTCGGAGTGTGGGAGGAAACCGAAGATCTTGGAGAGAACCCACGCGGGTCACGGGGTGAACGTACAAACTCCGTACAGACAGCGCCCGTAGTCAGGATCGAACCCGGGTCTCTGGTGCTGTGAGGCAGCAACTCTACCGCTGTGCCACCGTGCCACCCAATTTCGAGACACAAAGCGTAAAAAAGCCCTTCAGCCCACCGTGGTCACTCTTCTACACATACGAGCGACAACTTACAATTACTGGAGCCGAAGGTAGACAAAAATGCTGGAGAAACTCAGCGGGTGAGGCAGCATCTATGGAGCGAAGGAATAGGCGATGTTTCGGGTCGAGACCCTTTTTCAGACCGATATGGGGGTGGGGTGGGGGGGGGGGAGGCAGGAAGAAGAAAGGAAGAGGCAGAGACAGTGGGCTGTGGGAGAGCTGGGAAGGGAAGGGGAAGGAGGGAGAAAGCAGGGACTACCTGAAATTGGAGAAGTCAATGTTCATACCGCTGGGGTGTAAACTGCCCAAGCGAAATATCTGAGACTGAAGAAGGGTCTCGACCCGAAACGTCGGCTATTCCCTTCGCTCCATAGATGCTGCCTCACCCGCTGAGTTTCTCCAGCATCTTTGTCTACCTTCGATTTTCCAGCATCTGCAGTTCCTTCTGGAAGAAGCGAAATATGAGGTGCTGCTCCTCCAATTTGCGGTGGGACTCACTCTGGCCATGGAGGAGGCCCAGGACAGAAAGGTCGGATTGGGAATGGGAGGGGGAGCTGAAGTGCTGAGCCACCGGGAGATCAGGTTGGTGATCAACTAGTTAGTGTGTAGGATAGTGCTCGCGTGTGGGGTGGTCCCTAGTCAGCGCGGACTCGGTGGGCCAAAGGGCCCTGTTTCCGCGCTGTATCTCTAAACCAAACAAATCTAACTTTTTTAGTTACAGTTTTCCTTTTACTCGCAGTCGGGTTTCATATGTTTTTCATCAATTTATTTCCTCCGCCTCTTCTTTAGTTATTTCTGGAGTGGATTCAGGGCATGAAATGCTGGAAATGCTCACCAGATTTGGAACGACTTTCAAAGTCACTGCCTGAAGTTAAGGGTGAGTATAGGTCATGGAAGTGAACCATTAACCCAGGTTCCAGTCCACATACGCTACAAGGCATGTCGAGGACTTTAGATATTATTCTGCTTCCACTGCCTTTAGTTGTTTAGGTAGCACGCAAATCGGTCGTCTGGCAACAGACTGAGGAAATTTGGCATGTCTCCAACGGCCCGTGTAAAACCTCCACGCATGCACCAGAGAGAGCTCTCTGTCGGGCTGCTTCACAGTTTGGGTTGGGGAGGTGCAGCAAGACCTGGGTGTCCTTGTACACCAAGTCAAGTCAAATCAAGTCACTTTTATTTACATAGCACATTTAAAAAACAACTCTCGTTGCTTTACATTGGTGGAGTTACTAACGTTACACAACATTGGTTCATAGATTACGTACATACATAAATACATACATGTAGCCCTCACTCAGAGGACGTCAAGAAAGGCTTGAGAGTAAAGATGAGTTTTAAGTCTCGACTTAAAGGAGTCGATGGAGGGGGCAGTTCTGATGGGAAGGGGGATGCTGTTCCACAGTCTAGGAGCTGCAACCGCAAAGGTGCAGTCGCCCCTGAGCTTATGCCTAGACCGCGGGATGTTCAGTAACCCCAAGTCGGCCGATCTGAGGGACCAGTCACTGAAGGTTGGCGTGCAGGTACAGCAGGCCGTGAAGAAAGCTAATGGAATATTGGCCTTCATAACAAGAGGATTTCAGTATAGGAGTAAAGAGGTTCTTCTGCAGTTGTATAGGGCTCTGGTGAGACCACATCTGGAGTATTGTGTACAGTTTTGGTCTCCTAATTTGAGGAAGGACATCCTTGTGATTGAGGCAGCGCAGCGTAGGTTCACGAGATTGATCCCTGGGATGGCGGGACTGTCATATGAGGAAAGGTTGAAAAGACTAGGCTTGTATTCACTGGAGTTTAGAAGGATGAGGGGGTGGGTCTTATGGAAACGTATAAAATTATAAAAGGACTGGACAAGCTAGATGCAGGAAAAATGTTCCCAATGTTGGACGAGTCCAGAACAAGGGGCCACAGTCTTAGAATAAAGGGGAGGTCATTAAAGACTGAGGTGAGAAAAAACGTTTTCACCCAGAGAGTTGTGAATTTATGGAATTCCCTGCCACAGAGGGCAGTGGAGGCCAAATCACTGGATGGATTGAAGAGAGAGTTAGATAGAGCTCTAGGGGCTGGTGGAATCAAGGGATATGGGGAGAAGGCAGGCACGGGTTATTGATAGGGGACAATCAGCCATGATCACAATGAATGGCGGTGCTGGCTCGAAGGGCCGAATGGCCTCCTCCTGCACCTATTTACTATGTTTCTGTTTCTATGAAATAGCCCTGGCAGAGACAGCAAGAAGTTGTAGGGAGTTGTCAATGTAGCCCAGATCACCACAGGGACCAGATTTCACACCATTGTCACCATCGACACTTCACGGGAAAGCCCCCGAAATAATCAAAAGACGAATCCATCAGAGGGGCGTCACGGTGGCGCAGCGGTAGAGTTGCTGCCTCACGGCGCCAGAGACCCGGGTTCCATCCCGACTACGGGCGCTGTCTGTGCGGAGTTTGTACGTTCCCCCCGTGACCTGCATGGGTTTTTCTCCGGGTGCTCCGGTTTCCTCCCACACTCCCAAGACGTGCGGGTTTGTCGGTTAATTGGCTTGGTGTAAATGTAAATTGTCCCTCGTGTGTGTGTGTGTGTGTGTGTGTGTGTAGGACGGTGTTAATGTGCGGGGATCGCTGGTCGGCACGGACTCGGCGGGCCGAAGGGCCTGTTTCCACACTGTATCTGCAAATTGAACTAAGCTAAACATGTCCCACCCTGGTCATTTCTTCTCTTTGTGAGAAGCAAAGGAGAGGAGCTGGCTTGGGGGGGGGGGGGGTGGGGGAGGTCAAAGGAGGGCGTGGCGTAGGGGTCATAAGGTCATTAGATCAGCGGTGATAGGAGCAGAATTAGGCCATTCGGCCCATCACGTCTACTCCGCCATTCAATCACGGCTGATCTACCCCTCCCTCCTATTAACCCCATTCTCCTGCCTTCTCCCCATAACCCCTGACACCCGTACTAATCAAGAATCTATCTATCTCTGTCTTAAAAATATCTACTGATTTGTGGCCTCCACAGCCTTCTGTGGCAAAGAATTCCACAGATTCACCACCCTCGGACTAAAGAAATTCCTCCTCATCTCCTTCCTGAAGGAATTTGTTTAAGAAGGAACTGCAGATGCTGGAAAATCGAAGGTACACAAAAATGCTGGAGAAACTCAGCGGGTGCAGCAGCATCTATGGAGCGAAGGAGATAGGCAACGTTTCCAGCATTTTTGTGTACCTTCCGAAAGGAACGTCCTTTAATTCTGAGGCCTCTAGTCCTAGACTCTCCAACTAGTGGAAACATCCTCTCCACATCCACTCTATCCAGGCCTTTCACTATTCGGTTAAATTTCAATGAGCCTCCCCCCCCACCCCCCCCCCACCCCCACCTCCTCCCCTCTGGTAGTAAAGTATCTGGAATCTTTGCTCGAAGATTTAATGGGAAAAAAACATCTTGAAGACACAATGGATTATAGTCTGCACGGTTCTCTCTCTCCCTCTCTCTCTCTCTCTCTCTCTCTCTCTCGCCGAGGGCATGCTTGACCAGTTTCATTGAATTCTTTGAGCAGTAGCAGAAAGGGCTGACAAGGGCAATGCATTCGACAAGAAATAGTTGAAGTTACAAAGGGCTCTTAATGCTCCTCCAGTGCACTGGTCCTGAACCTCCGGTCCAGACGTCCTTTGACAGCGAGCATGCAGGCGCACATGGGGAACGCACAAAATGAAAAGATTTACGGGACGGCTCGGCGACTAACGTGCTGGTTTGTGCGATAATCGGCTTCGGTAAACAGTCCCGAGGGTGTGCACGGTACGTGGCATCACTGGGATAACAGCACATGGGTGATGGCTGGTAGAAGGGCCGAATGGCCTCCTCCTGCACCGATTTTCTATTTTCTATGTTATGCCTCTCATGATTTTGTACACCCTCTATATAGCAATTGATATTTATAAAATCAAGTCTGCAATTTATCCCATCAGATAAAGCATAAAAAGAAGTTTAATTTGACACCTAATTCACTTTCATATCTTCAGTATTAAAACAGTTATGGCCATTTTCATATTCGGAAATCAGCATTTTGTTCCCTATTGCTTTTCCATTGACTTCACTCAAAAGCTGTGATCGAGGACAGTCTAAGGCCCATAACTTTCTTAAAAATTAAGAGAACTGAATGAAATTTTCCGTTATTATAGATTGAAGCATTCTGAAACAAATATGAAACAATCTTACTTGGATGACCTGAAATTAAAGCATATAATTAGTTAGTTACCTAATTGTAGCTAATTACAAAATTCAATTACTAGATCTAACCATCTATCCATTTCTTAAGAAAAGATTAACATTTTTAAATAGCCTAAGCGTCCAAATAGCATTCACACAAGAATTCACAATATAACATGATTTTCAAATCTCATTGTCATGAATTTATAGGCCAAATGGAAGGAATTCAATGTTTAATTCCCGTAAATTAATGGCCATTTTAATCATCTTGCGAGTGGGTTTTTGTGGAACGCGATCGATTGGAACGTTGCGGTTTGCGGTGAATTTGAACCCCATATCGGCAGGAAAAACACTGCCGGTTCGTGTATATTTACACAATCACATTTTCGCCAATGAAATTTTGATTAAAGTCATCCTAAGAAGCAAGTTTATATGTATAATATACGACTTACCTTATGTTTTGTCCCCTACGTGAGATCCGTCCCGTTGTGGGCATTGAAGGCGTTAGAAGTCGCTTTTTTATTTTACTCCAGCGATTAAACCTCGATTTTTTTCAAAAACTTCAGAGAACGCAAGTCGGATCAATTTTTCAGCATCAGCTAGCAGCCCGTGAAAATATATGTTGGACAGGCAGGACAAAACGGCATTTTAATACCCCCCCACCCCACCCCCCCTCAAAGGCGCCAAAGTCGCGCACACGGCCAGTGGCAGAACTGCAGCGCCGCTGAAGGTAAGTATTGTAACATACCTACTCTATAAGATCACCTCTCATCCTCCTGTGCTCCAAGGAACAGTGACCCAGGGACTCTTGTCAATAGACTGTAGACAATAGGTGCAGGAGTAGGCCATTCGGCCCTTCAAGCCAGGATCTGTTTCCACTCTGTATCACGAAAGTCTGTTTCCGTGCTGTATCTCTACACCAGGGGTCAGCAACCTACGGCCCCCGGGCCGAATGCGGCCCTTATCCCGAAATCATCTGGCCCGCAGGCGGATTTTTTTCCCATGATCATCCAGGCCGCCGAGCTCCGTCTGCAACGGATCCTGCGCAAAGCCGCAGGTACAACCCCGCACCTTCTGTGAACACGTTTGAGAAGGAACTGCAGATGCTGGAAAAATCGAAGGTAGACAAAAATGCTGGAGAAACTCAGCGGGTGAGACATGCGAGGATTGCACGAGGCTGCCTCACCCGCAGAGTTCCTCCAGCGTTTTTTGTCTACCTTCTGTGAGCACGTGATTTGATGCCTGCCTGCCATCCGGGGCGGGATCCATGTGTACACGTGATAGATGTGGCCCGCCATCCACTCACAGACATGCGTCCCGGCCCCTACGCAGAACAAGGTTGCCGAACTCCTGCTCTAAATTAAATTAATCTAAATTAAAAAGAACACTTTTATCATATGACCGGCACGGTGGCGCAGCGGTAGAGTTGCTGCCTCACAGCGCCGGAGAACCAGGTTCAATCCCGACTACGGGTGCTGTCTGTACGGAGTTTGTACGTTCTCCCCGGGACCTGCGCGGGTTTTCTCCGAGATCTTCAAATTCCCTCCCACACTCCAAAAACGTGCAGGCTTGTAGGTCACTTGGCTTGGTATAAATGTATAAATTATCCCTAGTGTTTGTAAGATAGTGTGAATGACAACAGACAATAGACAACAGGTGCAGGAGTAGGCCATTCGGCCCTTCGAGCCAGCATCGCCATTCAATGTGATCATGGCTGATCATCCCCAATCAGTACCCCGTTCCTGCCTTCTCCCCATATCCCCTGACTCCGCTATCTTCAAGAGCTCTATCTAGCTCTCTCTTGAAAGCCTCCAGAGAACCGGCCTCCACCGCCCACTGATGATCAAAATCTTTTGGCGACACTGATATGACGCCGACAGTCGCCGAAAAACTCGCCAAGTGGGACAGGGCCTTTAGTGTTGTATTTGGTAGTGTTCACAAAAACCACCATCATACCAGGCACCTCCGCACACCCACATCCACAGGTTCTAGGAGCAGAATTAGGCCATTCAGCCCATCGAGTTTACTCCGCCATTCAATCATGGCTGATCTATCTCAACACCGATCTCCCGCCTTCTCCTCATAACCCCTATCACCGAACGATAGTTTCTTCCCAGCTGTTATCAGGCAACTGAACCATCCTACCACAACCAGAGAGCGGTCCTGAACTACTATCTACCTCATTGGTGACCCTCGGACTATCCTTGATCGGACTTTACTGGCTTTACCTTGCACTAAACGTTATTCCCTTTATCATGTATCTGTACATTGTGGACGGCTCGATTGTAATCATGTATTGTCTTTCTGCTGACTGGTTAGCACGCAACAAAAGCCGTTCACTGTACCTCGGTACACGTGACAATAAACTGAATTAAACTGGTCTGGAGCGGGCCAGTCGGCAATATTCCCTGACGGACATTAGTTTAGTTTTTTAGTTCAGTTTAGAGCTACAGGCCCTTCGGCCCACCGAGTCCATGCCGACCAGCGATCCCCGTACACTAGCACTATCCTACACACACCAATTAGCCGATAAACCTGCACGCCTTTGGAGTGCGGGAGGAAACCGGAGCACCCGTAGAAAACCCGCGCAGGTCACGGGGAGAACGTGCAAACTCCGTACAAGCAGATCCCGTGGCCAGGATCGGACCTGGGTCTCAGGCGCTGAGGGGGGATCTTATAGAAACTTACAAAATTCTTAAGCGGTTGGACAGGCTAGATGCAGGAAGATTGTTCCCGATGTTGGGGAAGTCCAGAACAAGGGGCCACACAGTTTAAGGATAAGGGGGAAATCTTTTAGGACCGAGATGAGAAAAAAAAAATTCACACAGAGAGTGGTGAATCTGTGGAATTCTCCGCCACAGAAGGTAGTTGAGGCCACAGTTCATTGGCTATATTTAAGAGGGAGTTAGATGTGGCCCTTGTGGCTAAAGGGATCAGGGGGTATGGAGAGAAGGCAGGTACAGGATACTGAGTTGGATGATCAGCCATGATCACATTGAATGGCGGTGCAGGCTCGAAGGGCCGAATGGCCTACTCCTGCACCTATTGTCTATGTTTCTATGTTTCTATGAGAGGCAGCGCTAACATGCCACCCCGCTCTGCTGAGAGATCAAGACGTTCGGGCAGAACAAAGTCACCGAGTTGATGACTGGTGAAACGGTCACCAAGTCTTTCATTCTGGGCTGGGTCCATGATGAAGCAATCTCCAAGGTCCCAGAGCTCCTCACCCTCTTTGACTAAAGCAAAACTTACAGGGCTTTTAACTCCGCAAAATCAATGAGGATTATCTAATTTTGACCTCCAAGACCTTCAAGAACTAATTAATCCCACAGATACATCAGCCTTCAGATTTTCAAAGTAATATTGTGAATATGGGCTTCTCTGCATCTCAATGTTGATCTTGATGCCACTGGGAGACTCCATGCTGACAGCCCGAGATGACAGTGGATCTCTGACATGCTGCATGGAGCAGGGGAGATGGAGAGGGAGAGAGAGAGAGAGGGGGAGGGAGAGAGAGGGAGGGAGAGAGAGAGAGGAGGAGAGAGAGGAGAGAGAGATCGAGATCATCTATTTTTAGATCCTCTCTGCTTGTTTTTCTCGTGCTTCGTTGTTGTTTTCTCTCCTCCCTCTCTTTTTCTTCTTTCTTCTCTCCGTCTCTCTTTTGTTGCTTCTCCCCTTTCTTCGCTCTCTCTGTTTTCTCTCTCTCTCTCTCTCTCTCCCTCTCTCTTCCCTTTCTCTCTTGCCCTCGCTCCTTCCTTTTATCGCTCTTCTATTTCGCTCTCTCCGTGTGCTCCCCTTTTCTCTCTGCTCTCGTGTCCTTTGTTCGCGTGGGCGGCGCGCGCGCCGGCTGAAAGGGGTTGAGAAAGGGAGTTCTGGGCTCTGTCCAGAATATGCAACTCCTTGCGGTCTTGCATGGAAAAGGAGACTCTTTGACTTGTCTTCATCATACCTGGGCCAATATCCGTCACTCCTGACCTAACAACAGTGGGAATCAAGAGAGAGTTAGATTTAGCTCTTCGGGATATGGGGAGAAGGCAGGTACAGGATACTGATTGTGGATGATCAGCCATGATCACATTGAATGGCGGCGCTGGCTCGAAGGGCCGAATGGCCTCCTCCTGCATCTATTGTCTATGTTTCTATGAGTGTTTCCACCAGACTGATGATTTGTTTCAAAGCGACGGCTTTCTAAGCAATGTAAGACTTTGTCATTCGACTGAAAAGGTCGGCACGGTGGCGCAGCGGTAGAGTTGCTGCCTCACAGCGCCGGGGACCCGGGTTCGATCCCGACTATGGGCGCTGTCTGTACGGAGTTTGTACGTTCTCCCCGTGACCCGTGTGGGTTTTCTCCAGGAACTTCGGTTTCCTTCCACACTCCAAAGACAATAGACAATAGACAATAGACAATAGGTGCAGGAGTAGGCCATTCGGCCCTTCGAGCCAGCACCGCCATTCAATGTGATCATGGCTGATCATCCCCAATCAGTACCCCGTTCCTGCTTTCTCCCCATATCCCCTGACTCCGCTATCTTTAAGAGCCCTATCTAGCTCTCTTTTGAAAGCAACCAGAGAACCAGCCTCCACCGCCCTCTGAGGCAGAGAATTCCAGAGATTCACCACTCTCAGCTTTGTAGGTCGATTGGCTTGGTGATAGTATAAATCGACCCTCGTGAGTGAAGGGTTGTGCTAGTGTGCGGGGATCGCTGGCCGGCACGGACCCGGTGGGCCGAAGGGCCTGTTTCCGCGCTGTATCTCTAAACTGTCGCTGTCGAAGGGTGTTACAAATGCTGCCTTCACTGGTGAGACAGGAAAGAACAGAAGATGGGATGATCCCAGGCGATGGGTTCAAAAGGCGATCATAAAAACCTGTAGGAATGCTGGCGTTCCACGGAATATTGGTCGGATTCACATCCGAGGAAGCAAATGTTTCCGTTCTGCTGAGCATGAAACATCTGGTGTGTAGTATTCAGTTCTGGGCACAAACTTAGACAAAGATATGTTGGCCTTGATCCAAAAGCCAAACAAAAAAAAAGAGGAAAACCTCAGGAAAGTTTATTTTTCATTCTCTGGGATGTCGGAGGCTGAGGGGAGACCTGGTGGGAGCGGGAGATTATGACGAGGATAGATGGGGTAGACAATCAGAACCTTTTATCCCCCAGAGTGTAAATGTCACTGGGGCAGTCACGGTGGCGCACCAGAAGAATTGCTGCCTTAAACCCCAGTCCCACTGTACGAGTTCATTCCAAGAGCTCTCCCGGGTTTGCCCTGATTCGAACTCGGAGATTTACGGTAATGGCCGCTCGTCGGTACTCGGGGCTCTCGTGGACATTTTTCGACGTGTTGAAAAATCTTCACCAGTCTTCCCGTGCTTACCTGCCGTTAGCGAGTCTTCCCGAGTACCTGCCGTTAGCGCTAAGGGACGTCCCCGAGCTCCGACATACCCGCTACGTTCATTCTCCCTGCTTACAAAGAACCTGTGGAATTCTTTGCCACGGAGGCCAAGTCAGTGGATATTTTTAGATAGAGATAGATTAGATATAATTTATTGCCACACAACCAGGGTTGGTGGAAATTTGGGTTGTCAGCAGCAGTACAATAATAAAGAACATACAATAAAACTGTAACACAAACATCCACCACAGCATTCATCACTGTGGTGGAAGGCACACAATTTGGCCAGTCCTCCTCCATTTCCCCCCCGTGGTCAGGACCAGAGTCCAGAGACAGTCCAGGATCGGCTCTTCCTCACCGGAGACCGCGGCTTTAGATTGTTGTAGGCCGCAGGCCGGCGGTCAAGATTTAAAGACCCCGCCGCAGCCAGAAGCACCGTAGACTGCAGGGCCGGCGTTTGAAGCTCCCCTCCAGGGGTGATGGTAAGTCCATGCCGGCCCCGCGGTAGAAGTTGGCCGCGGGCCGGCAGTGATGGCTTCTTCTTCCCCCGGGTCCCCAACGTGAGATCCCGGGCTGTAGACGCCGCACCAGCTGGAGCTCTGCAGACCGCGGCTTCAGGCTGCGACTTCAGGCTGCCGGCTGCCCCGGGCCAGCGAAACGGAGCGCTCCCCTCCAGCGAGCCCCAGCGAGGGCTCACCCGCTCCACGCCGAGAGTCCACGCTGCGCCCGCCGCTGAAGCCCCGGGCGCGTCTCCGGGAAAGGCCGCGTCGATCCTTGATGTTAGGCCACGGGGGAGGCGACCTGGAAAAACTCGCCTCTCCATGGAGGAGGCGACCGAAGCGGTTCCCCCCTCACCCCCCCCACACAAAACACACGAAGAAACATTAAATACACACTTTAAAACATACTAAATTTTTTTTTTAAAAGGTTGAAAAACTGACGAGATCGCAGAGATCGAAAGATTCTTGATTAGTACGGGTGTCAGGAGTTACGGGGAGAAGGCAGGAGAATGGGGTAGGAGAGAGAGAGAGAGATAGATCAGCCGTGATTGAATGGCTCATGGGCCTGATGGGCCCGAATGGCCGAATTCTGCTCCTATCACTTATGACTATGAACTTATGTGAAATGAGGAAGTGTTTGACCATGTTTCAAGGCCATGGAGATGACCAAACAAACGCGAACACTCGGCTATTACAAGGTCATAGGTGATAGGAGTAGAATTAGCCCATTCGGCCCATCAAGTCTATCTCTTTCCGCTGACTGGATAGCACGCAACAAAAAGCTTTTCACTGTACCTCGGTACACGTGACAATAAACTAGACTCAAATTTTCTTCTGAAGGTCATAAATTCATAAGTTCGTGTGATAGGAACAGGATTAGGCCATTCGGCCCATTATCTACTACACCATTCAATCAGGGCTGATCTATCTCTCCCTCCCAACCCCATTCTCCTGCCTTCTCCCCATAACCCCTGACACCCGTACTAATCAACAATCTATCTATCTCTGCCTTAAAAATTATCCACTGACTTGGCCTCCACAGCCTTCTGTGGCAAATAATTCCACAGATTCACCACCCCCTGATTGAAGAGATCCTGCCTCGTCTCCTTCCTTAAGGAACGTCCTTTAATTCTGGGGCTGTGCCCTCTGGACCAAGACTCTCCCACTAATGGAAACATCCTTTCCACATCCACTCTATCCAAGCCTTTCGCTCTTCTATTTCCGGAGAAACGGAACAGGCGGCGTTTCGGGTCGAGACACTTCATCGGGGTAAGGTTGGAGGGAACATCATACTAATGGTTCATGTACATCAATGTCCATCCAATTAGAGCGGAGACGAAGAAACACTTTTTCACACAGAGAGTGGTGAGTCTGTGGAATTCTCTGCCTCAGAGGGCGGTGGAGGCAGGTTCTCTGGATACTTTCAAGAGAGAGGTAGATAGGGCTCTTAAAAATAGCGGAGTCCGGGGGTATGGGGAGAAGGCAGGAACGGGGTACTGATTGGGGATGATCTGCCATGATCACATTGAATGGCGGTGCTGGCTCGAAGGGCCGAATGGCCTACTCCTGCACCTGTTGTGTATTGTCTATTGTTTATTGAATGGCGGTGCTGGCTCGAAGGGCCGAATGGCCTACTCCTGCACCTATTGTGTATTGTCTATTGTTTATTGAATGGCGGTGCTGGCTCGAAGGGCCGAATGGCCTACTCCTGCACCTATTGTCTATTGTCTATTGTCTATTGTCTATTGTCTATTGGACTCCGCAGCCGTCTGTGGCAAAGAATTCCACGGATTCACCACCGTCTGACTGAAGAGATTTCTTCTCATCTCCTTCCTAAAAGAACGTCCTTTAATTCTGAGGCTGTGACCTCAAGTTTCCTGGAAGAATATTAATGGATTTGTTTTAGATCTCAGTGTCCGGGGAAAAACAGTACGGGGCGGAAAGGAACGGAGACTAAACTGAGCCACGATCTAATTGAGGTTTGAGTGTACTCCCATCGTTCCTCTGGAGATATCGCTCTCTAATTAGTTCTGTTCTTCCATCATTGATATTTCCTTTCATTTCTCCAGGTGTTCACTTCCCGTGCAACATGTTTCCTCCGCGTGGAGTCATTGACGTAAGTGGTCTGGGCTGGACCGGGCGGCCATTCCCAGCCTTCAGCCCCGCGAATCGTTGCACCGGACTTAAGGAAGCAGAGGATCAGGCACAAAATGCCGGAGTAAGTCGGGTCGGGTCGGGTCGGGTCGGGTCGGGTCAGGTAGCGCCTCTGGAGGGAAGGAACGGGTAACGCTTCGGGTGGAGACCCTTCTTCAGACTGAGAGTCGGGGAACGAGAGATATGGATGGTGATGTAGCATCACAGGGTGGTGAAGAAAACATTCGGCACAAAATGATGGAGTAACTTTCGTAGGCCCCCTCTCGATCATGGCTGACCATGGGTGTCTCCAGGGGGCTATTCCCTATATGGAGGACGCCTGTGCGTGGCTTTGTTTAACGTGGGGAGACTGGTGCACAGACAACCACCCCACGGTCCTTGACAGATCTGGGTCAGGATCCAGTGGCATGGAGTCCAAGACGACCGGAGATCCTTTTCTGCTGCAGCCTTCATCCATCCGCCTTCCCAGCCGTTGTGACGCTCCACTAAGGTCAGCCATCGTCCTCCGCCTGTTCCACCGTTGAGGTCTTGGTTGGATTGCACTTTATCAGAGACCTCCCCCTCGACCTTACCGCCATGGGTGGCCCTACCAGGAGCATAGCTCCAGACGGCATCGCTCTCAGGTCCACACGCAAGCTTCTCCACCACGACAAGGTGACAATCCACGGAGGAGTAACTCCATGCAGTAACCATGACCCCCCCCCCGCCCCCCGATACCATGACCTGGGGTCAGAGTGGTACAGCAGGGAAACATGCCCTTCAGCCCATACCGGCCAACATGTCCCATCGACACTAGTCCCACCTGTCCATATCCCTCCACACCTGTCCTCTCCATGTACCTGTCTAACTGGTTTTCGAAACGTTGGGATAGTCCCTGCCTCAACTACCTCCTCTGGCAGACGAAATGTGTGGGAAGGAACTGCAGATGCTGGTGTACACTGAAGATGGACACAAAATGCTGGAGAAACTCAGCGGGGCAGGCAGCATCTATGGAGGGAAGGAATAGGCGACGTTTCAGGGTCGAGTCCCTTCTTCAGACTGATGATGGGGTGGGGGGGGGGAGCGGGAAGAAGAAAGGAAGAGGCGGAGACAGTGGGTTGTGGGAGAGCTGGGAAGGGGAGGGGAAGGAGGGTGAAAGCAAGAATGAATGATATGCAAAAAGTAACTATGATAAAGGAACCAGGCCACTGAATGGGTGATTGCCGGGTCGAGACCCTTCCTCAGAGTCTGGGGAGAGAACTGAGAGATATGAAAAGGTACTTAGAGCAAATTAGTGAAAGATTAGAGTAAGTGGGACACGGGAGGGCTGGTCCCCCAACGCAATATTCCACCTCTCCACCAATTCCAATATTGATGGCCAGTGGGGGAGGGGGGGGGGATTTCTGGAGCGCTAGTATGGGTGTTGTGGGCCGAAGGGGCTTTTTTCCAGACCACTTAAAACCACATAAAACAACATAAAACCACATAAAGCACATAAAGGGCACTCAAGGTTCAGTAGCCACTCATTGTTGTGTAGATTCCCAGCTCAGACTGAGAGTCGTGGCCTCTCCCTCGCCATCTTGCAGCGACTGAGCCACGTCCAGACTTCCGGGTTTTATAGTCCCTCCCTCCCCGGAAGGGGCGTGGCCTTCTTGGCGGTGATTGACGTGAGAGAGAATCTCAAGATTTTTTAAACACTAATAACTCTTTTATTTTTCATCGATGGGAGAAATCCTCGGGGCCTGATCGTCGGAGGAGGACTCTGAGCAAGATGGCCAAACGATCGCAGCCATATATGGTAGCGTTCTTTCTACAATCAAACAACAACGCAAACAGGAAGCGGTCAAGATGAGACTTTTAATTATATAGATTTGCAAAAAGCCATTCTCTAAAACTAAAAACTAAAAGTACCGCTCCACCACTGTGCCCCCCCTGACTTTAGTTTGTAGGTTAATTAGAAACATAGAAACATAGAAAATAGGTGCAGGAGGAGGCCATTCGGCCCTTCGAGCCAGCACCGCCATTCATTGTGATCATGGCTTGGTGTAAATGTAAATTGTTCCTGGTGTGTGTAGGATAGTGCTAGTGTGCGGGGATCGCTGGTCGATGCGGATTCGGTGGGCCTTTAGCACGGAGAACCCATGGAAAAACCACGCGGTCACAGGGAGAACGTACAAACTCTGTACAGACAGCACCTGTTTCTGTGCTGTATCTGTTTTCTAAGCTGTATCTCAGTAGACAATAGACAATAGACAATAGGTGCAGGAGTAGGCCATTCGGCCCTTCGAGCCAGCGCCGCCATTCATTGTGATCATGGCTGATCATCCACAATTAGTACCCCGTTCCTGCCGTCTCCCCATATCTCCTGACTCCGCTATTTTTAAGAGCCCTATCCAGCTCTCTCCAGAGAACCGGCCTCCACCGCCACAAGAGGCCCCTCGAAACTAAACTAAACCAAACCAAACTAAACTAAACTGCAGCATGACCTCCCAACTTCTAAAACCACCAACTGCGACACTCTGGGCAGGTTCGAAGGAAGTGAGATTGGGATAGGGGGATACGATGAGTGGAAACTTAAACCAAATGGCCGCCGGCCAGAGATGTTGCAGGCTTTGAAGACCGACGGCCAGATCTTTGCGTGTGAAAGCACGGAGGGAGAAACATGTGTTGGCAGGGACGCAAGCAAGAACGCAGAGCAGTCTCCAAACCTCCCACACACCACACGGTTGCAACTTCCTCAGCTGTGAAAAGCAGCACATTCACCAGGGGCTGAGACCGTCTGATTCACTTATCCTGCATCTGTACACTGTGGGCGGTTGTGGTCATGTCTTGTCTTTCCACTGGCTGGTTAGTACGCAACAAAAGCTTCACACTGTACCTCCGTACACGTGACAATAAACTAGACTGAGCACTTTACTGGACTTTATCTCGCACCAAATGATATTCCCTTTATTTCTGTATCTGTACACTGTGGATAGTTTGATTTTCTCTCTCTCCCTCTCTCTCTCTCTCCCCTCCCTATCCCCCTCTCCCCCTCTTTCTCTCTCTCCCTCTCCCCCTCTCCCCATCTCTCCCTCTCTCCCCCTCTCCCCCTCTCCCCCTCTCCCCCTCTCTCCATACACTGTGGACGGCTCGATTGTAATCATGTATTGTCTTCCCGCTGACTGGTTAGCACGCAACAAAAGTAGTAGCTGAATCGAGGACCAGAGGACATAGGTTTACGGTGAAAGGGGAAATGATTTAATAGGAATCTGAGGGGTGACGTTTTCACTGAGGGGTGAAGGAATCTGAGGGGTGACTTTAAGATGGTGGGTGTATGGAACAAGCTGCCAGAGGAGGTAGTTGAGGCTGGGACTATCGCAGCGTTTAAGAAACATTCAGACAGGTACGTGGCTAGGGCTTGTTTGGAGGGATATGGGCTGAGTGCGGACAGGTGTGACTAGTGTAAATGGGACATGTTGGCCAGTGTGGGCAGGTTGGGTTAAAGAGCCAGCTCCACTCTACGTGACTTTATGACTCTAGAAATGTGTAACTGTTTCCCTCGGGACAATAGACGCGGCACGTGACCAAAGACTAAACTAGACTGCTCTCCGAAATTCCCCAAGTTCTCCCAAAACCCTTTCATTCGTCCCCGGAGTCTCTCCCGGGCTCCATTCCACTCTAATCTTTCCAATATCACCCCCACGGACTCCCGAACAATTCCTCCTAAATTAACCTCCTAACGACGCCTGCTGGAAATCTGGAACAGTTTTTGACAAACAGGTAATAAATGACCCTGGCTAGAAACTATCACCATTGATGTAAAATCATATCAATGGTTGCAATGTGGGAAGGAAGGCAATTGACCCATCAAACCTAGTTCAGTTTACTTCAGTTTAGTTTAGTTTATTGTCACATGTACCGAGGTCAGGCACATGCAGTCAGGCTAGGCAAGGTAGACAGTGCCCACCCTGACTAAAATTATAAAAAAGTAATTATTAAATATGAATAGTAAAGATTTCCAATTCATTTACTAAATTCTGTATTTTTAATTGGTTATTATTTTAATAATCGATCTTAGGTCGGCATAATTCTCCCGTGCCGTCATCCGCAGTACATAGAAACATAGAAAATAGGTGCAGGAGGAGGCCATTCGGCCCTTCGAGCCAGCACCGCCATTCATTGTGATCATGGCTGATCGTCCCCTATCAATAACCCGTGCCTGCCTTCTCCCCATATCCCTTGGCTCCGCTATCCTTAAGAGCTCTATCTAACTCTCTCTTAAATCCATCCAGTGACTTGGCCTCCACTGCCCTCTGTGGCAGGGAATTCCACAAATTCACAACTCTCTGGGTGAAAACGTTTTTTCTCAACCCCAGTTTTAACTGCCCCCCCCCCCCTTTATTCTTAGACTGCGGCCCCTGGTTCTAGACTCGCCCAATACGGGTAGCGATGTTCAACTCACGTGCCGTGGGCGCTGCTTTACGCCTCCACTTACAGCGGGCAGTAAAGGCAGCTGAAATCGTGCCTTTGCACCGTGGACTGAGTGCAAGGTGTTGCGCACGCCCTCACAGGAGAGGAGACCAATCTGCGCGAGCGCGGTTATCACGGTTTTCTGCGCATGGAGAACAGCCCTAGATAGGGCTCTTAAAGATAGCGGAGTCAGGGGATATGGGGCGAAGGCAGGAACGGGGTACTGATTGGGGATGATCAGCCATGATCACATTGAATGGCGGTGCTGGCTCGAATGGCCAAATGGCCTCCTCCTGCACCTATTGTCTATTGTCTAATTGGGATTTGGAGGAAGAAGTAGATCAGCCACGATTGAAGGGCGGAGTGGACTTGATGGGCCGAATGGCCTATTTCTGCACCTATCACTTGTGACCTAATTAATGCATAAATAACATCCTGAAGCCCTGTTTTTTCGGCACCTTGCTGCCCAAGCTGTGGGCGTGACACAACACGTCAAACTGTTAAAAATAAAGTTAGATTTTCTTTGGTGGAACAGGGAAATATAAAATAGCAATTTAAAGCATCGCTGTGCCGGTTTCGATATCAAAGGTTTTGGTAAATTGCCTCAGAGTCCACATTTCCCTCATTAGATGTGTCAAGCCGTTTTCAGCTGTGATGTTAAGAGGCACTTAAGCGATCTTGCGATTCTGTGTGCAATCTTGTTCAAAGTGCAACCAGCTCTGATTTAAACCGCTCATATCTCCTTTCAAATGTCTCCAGTGCCCTGCCTCTCTCTAGTCTTGCATCCCATGGGGTTCACCTATGATGAGCGTTTGACGGCACTGGGCCTGTGCTCGCTGGAGTTTAGAAGGATGAGGGGTCCTCTTTATTGAAACTCACCGAATAATGAAAGGCCTGGATAGAGTGGATGTGCAGAGGATGTTTCCACTAGTGGTAGAGTCTAGGAACAGAACACGTGTGTGCGCGCGCGCGTGTGTGTGCTTGTGCGTGATTGTTTGTGTGTGTGAGTGTGTGTATGTGAGTGCGTGTGTGTGTGTGAGTGCGTGTGTGTGAGTGCGTGTGTGTGCATGTGTGCGTGTGAGCGCGTGCGTGCATGTGTGTATGAGTGCGCGCGTGTGTGTGTGAGTGTGTGTGAGTGTGTGTGTGTGTGTGTGTTAGTGTGTGCGGGCGTGTGCGCGTGTGTGTGTGCAGGCGCGTGCATGTGTGTGTGTGTGTGTGTGTGAGTGCGTGTGTGTGCGCGCGTGTGTATGAGTACATGCGTGCACATGTGAATGAGTGTGTATTTGCGTGGGTGTATGTGCACATTCCTGAGGCAGAGGGAGAGTGGTGGCTCGCTGAGTTACTCCAGCTTTTAGTGTCTATGTTCGATTTGGACCAGCGTCTGCAGCTCCTCCCTGCACAGGGAGTGTGGTATGTTGGCTTGTAGAGGGGTCCCTTAGTGAATCTGCCAAGCGGTTTTAATGAGCCCACAGATAATGATTTCCAGATTTGACATCAAGCGTTAAAGTAACATCTGATGCTGCGGGAGGAGGGGGGGGGGGGGGGGGGGGGGGGGGGGGGGGGGGGTGCGTGGAGGAAGAGAGCATCAGGATGTGAAATTTCACGGCAGATTTAACAAATGCAATTTTTTATGTACTTGTTCTTGAGAAGTAAGTGTTTATGACCTTCCTCAGAAGACATTTTTCTCAGTGGCAATTAAGCATCAACTTGTGTAGGGAGGAACTGCAGATGCTGGTTTACACCGAGGATAGGCACAAGAAGCTGGAGTAACTCAGCGGGACAGGCAACATCTCTGGAGAGAAGGAATGGGTGACGTTTCGGGTCACGATCCTTCTTCAGACCCAGCATCAACTTGTTCACGTGGAGACTAAACTGATCTATCCAAGTAAAGGACACTGCAAAGGACCACTAATGGTTTAGACTTTATCAACGACAGGGGCGGCACGGTGACCTGCGCACATTCTCCCCGTGACCTGCGTGGGTTTTCTTCGAATGCTCCAGTTTCTTCTCAAACACACACACACATATTCATATCTAGATAAATCAGCAAAACAAAAGAAGAGTAATTTAAAATCTAAAACTAGCGAACTTCTAAATACATATATAAAAAATACGAATATAATAGATGTATGGAGATCTGCTAATCCAGTTGGAAGGGAATACTCGTTTTACTCTTCGGTGCATAAAACTTATTCAAGAATTGATTATTTTTTAGTGGATATGAAATTAATGCCATATACAAACAACCCAACATACCACATTAGTAGTATCTCAGATCACTCCCCGTTGACATTCCCAGTAAAATTTGAGGGAATGCCGGGCAAAAATTTTTTTTGGAGGTTTAATACACATATTTTAAATGATGTGCAAGGCTATCAATATTTAAAACAACAAATGGAACTTTTTTTCGATACAAATGATATACCAGGTACTTTGCCTTCTTTACTATGGGAAACTTTTAAGGCATTTATGAGAGGAATTATAATTTCATATCAAAGTTTTCAAAATAAAAAGAATAAGACAGAACAATTGGTTGTTAGAACAAGAAATCAGACAGTTAGAGATGGATAATGCCAAAGATTCCACGACAGATAAACACAATAAGATAATATTACTGAAATTTAAACTTAATCGAATTTTATCGGCAAGGGTAATAAGACTATTCCAAATGACAAAACAGGAACATTTTGAGTTTGGTGACAAACCACATAAGCTTTTAGCTCGCCAATTGAAAAAACAAGAAAAGGAAAATACTATAACCAAAATTAAATCAGAGAAAGGTGAATTACTAATACTACCTAAAGATATTAATAATAGATTTGCCCAATTTTATCAAAACTTATATACATCTAAATTAAAAGAGAAGATAGTAAAATAAAAAAATTTCTAGATAATTGTAATCTTCCAATACTGGACCTTTTGGAACAAGAGGAATTAGGAGCTCAAATTACAATCAAAGAAATAGGTGAAACAATAAAATCGCTGAAAAATGGTAAGACACCGGGACCAGATGGTTTTAATAATGAATTTTATAAAAAATTTCAGGAGATAACAACCCCTTATTTATTTAATTTATACTCCCATGCTTTTAAAGAAAACAAACTACCTGAAACACTAACAGAATCAACTATTACACTTATTCCAAAAAAGATAAAGATTTAGAAGATCCGGGCTCGTACAGAGCTATATCACTTTTAAATACAGATCAGAAAATTTTAGCAAAGATTTTATCAAGAAGATTAAGCAAATATATTAGTAAATTGATAAACCCTGATCAAACGGGGTTTATACCTAAAAGACACTCATTTAATAATCTGAGACGTCTGTTTAATATAATGTACTCGCATAAAGTAGAGGAAGAAGATATATCAATTATTTCTTTGGATGCAGAGAAAGCATTTGATCAGGTAGAGTGGCAATACTTATATAAAGTACTACAAAAATTTAATATGGGAGAGAATTTTATAAGATGGGTAAATTATTATATGATAAACCGATGGCAAGAATTTTAACTAATAACATGTTATCTCAAAAATTTCAACTATCAAGGGGTAATAGGCAGGGATGTGCACTATCACCCCTGCTATTTGCCCTTATGATAGAACCCCTGGCTGAAAGTATAAGAATTCATCCGAATATTCAGGGCTATAATACCAGAGACTCAAAGAATAAAATCTCATTATATGCAGACGATATACTTTTATATATTACAAAGTCACAAACGAGCATACCAAATTTATTAAACTTAATAGAGGAATTTGGGTCTTTTTCTGGATATAGAATAAACTGGAATAAAGTGAAATCATGACATTAAAACCTCAAGAACCTACACACTTACTGAAGTTCCCCTTTAAAATCGCAACAGAAAAATTTAAATATTTGGGTATTCAGATTACTAGAAATATAAAGCATTATTCAATGCTAATTTCATGCCTTTATTAAATAAACTTAATACGTTGATTAAATTTTGGAAAACACTTCCCTTATCATTATTAGGTAGAATAAATGCAATAAAAATGATCTTCCTACCACAATTATTATACCTATTTCAATCTATACCGGTATATATACCAAAATACTTTTTTTTAAAATTAGACTCTAATATTACTAATTATATTTGGGACTATAGATCACATAGAATCACAAAAAAACATTTATGTAAACCAAAAGAGGTCGGGGGACTTTCACTTCCGAATTTTATGTATTATTACTGGGCAGTGCATATTAAGAATATGATTTATTGGTTGGATAGTGCTACCCAACAGACAGAATGGATAAAAATGGAGAAGGAGGATTGCCATCCTAGTAATATAGGAACGATCCTCTTCTCCCCAAAAAAACTGAATAACACAATATATAAGAAGAACCCAATTATATATGGTACAATAAGAATTTGGAAACAAATAAAATTATCTTTAAAATTAAGAAATCTATCACTGTTAATGCCAATAGCGAATAACCCTTTATTTAAACCATCTCTTATGATAAGACATATAACCAATGGGAAAGTCTCGGAATTAGAAGGATCGGGGATATGTATGAAATGGGAAACTTACTATCATTCCAACAATTACAATTAAAATTTAAATTGAAAAACAACCAATATTTTAAATATCTTCAGATTTGCGATTTCGTGAAAAAATATATACAAGGATATCAAAAAGTAACTCCTGACTTATTGGAAGAGGCAATGAATATTGAAGCTGACTCACAAAAATTAATATCATATTTATATAATAGTATTCTAAATATAGACCTACCATCGACAGAGGTACTTAGAGAAGAGTGGGAACGGGAACTAATGATAAAAATTACGAAGGTTAAATGGGAAAAATACCTGATATATATTCACAAATGTTCAATTAATGTAAGACATAATTTAATTCAATTTAAAATTGTACATAGATTATATTACTCAAAAACAAGATTGAACAAATTTTATCCAAATATATCCGCCACTTGTGATAAATGTCTAGCCCAAAAGGCAACTATAACACACTCCTTAGTCTCCTGCATAAAACTTTATAGATTCTGGAATGATATTTTTGAAATATTTACAAAATTATTCAAGACAAGAATGGAACCTAATACTGAAATGATTATATTGGCGTAATGGAAGATGGGAATAAATTGAACACATCTCAAAATCTATTCCTTAACTATGGTTTAATAATAGCAAAAAAATTAATTCTTAAATTTTGGAAAGGTACATCAATACCAACGCTTAAAATGTGGATTGCAAGTATGTTGGACACCGCTCATCTTGAGGAAATGCGATTCCTCCTAATGGATAAATCAGACCAATTCATAACGAGTTGGTCTCCATTCGTCGTTTTTTTGGAATCATGTGGTGCAACACAATTGTAAAAAATAACTGTTTCAGGACTGGACGAGGGTTGGTCAAGACTATAAATAATGATCTCCTCTTTTTTTTTTTCTTTTCTTCTCTCTATTCTCTCTCTCAACTTTTTTCATTTACTCGTTTTCTTTTTTCACACACTATATATTTCACATCTTTCTATCCTTTACTATCTAACTTCTTTTTCTTATTCTAATCTTTTTTCAGTGTAAAAAAAAAAAAAAAAGAAGTTGTACATAAAATGTATTATGAAAATATATATTAGGCACTTTGGTGCCATATGACTGTACTTACTTCTAATAAAATAAAAAAAAAAATAAAAAAAAAAAAAACACACACACACGCACACACACACACACACACACACACACACACACACACACACACACACACACACACACAAATGCCCAAACAAACACACACACACACGCACATGCTTGCACAAACGCACAAACAGACTCACACACGCGCATGCACACACACACACACACACACACACACACACACACACACACACACACACACAAAAGCACAAACACACACATGCACAAACACACGCGCGCACACACGCAAATACACACGCGCACATGCAAACTTCCAAACAAACACACACACACACACACACTCGCTTACAAACACACACACGTACACATACACACACAAACACACACACACATAAACGTACAAACAAACACACACACACACACACTCACTTACAAACACACACACGTACACATACACACACAAACTCACACACAAACACACACTCACACGCACGCATACACGTACACACACACACGCACAAATGCACAAAAAACACACAAACATGCACAAACGCACAAACACACACACACACACACACACACACACACACACACGCACACACGCATACGCACGCACAAACAAACACACACGCGCGCACACATCCACTCACATGACAAACTACAGGTTACACATTAATTGGCTTTGGTAAAGATTGTAACTTGTCCCTATTGTGCAGGATAGGTAGTGTGAAGTTTCAGCCGACTGGTTAGCACGCAACAAGAAGCTTTCTGCTGTGCCTCGGTAAACGTGACAATAAACTAAACTGATAGCGCTCGTGTTCGGGCGTGATCGCTGGTGGGCGCGGACTCAGTGGGCCAAAGGCCCTGTTTCTGCGCTGGATCCAGAAACTAAACGAGAAAGTTTCATGTCTAGAATTTTTTTTTAATGAATGGAACAGCAGAAAAGTGCTCAGAGTGTGTGCTGCATTCCCTCAAAGAGCAGCTGGCAAGGAGCCGGGTGGGGTGAAGGACAATTAGATGCACGAGGGCTAAAGGAACAGGGAGGGGTGAAGGAGCGGAGGTTACAGAGTGAGATAATGTGGGAGGATGTACAGTGCAATAAAAACTCTATGCTGAGTTTTCTCTCCTATAGAAAGATTGTGAGTTCGTGTGGTCGAAAAGGCTTTTGACACATACTGGCCTTCATCAGTATTGAGTGCAGATGTTGGGCGGCCATGTTGCAGTTGTATAAGATGCTGGCGAGAGATGACATTTAGCTTAGTTTGTGGAGGAACTGCAGATGCTGGTTTAAACCGAAGATGGACGCAAAAAGCTGGAGTAACTCAGCGGGACAGGCAACATCTCTGGAGAGAAGGAATGGGTGACGTTTCAGGTCTCGACCCAAAGCGTCACCCAATCCTTCTCTCCAGAGATGCTGCCTGACCCGCTGAGTTACTCCAGCACTCTGTGAAACGTCACCTATCTACGTTCTCCACAGATGCTGCCTGACCCGCAGAGTTACTCCGGCACTCTGTGAAACGTCACCTATCCATGTTCCCCACAGATGCTGCCTGTCCCGCTGAGTTACTCCAGCACTCTGTGAAACGTCACCTATCCATGTTCTCCACAGATGCTGACTGTCCCGCTGAGTTACTCCAGCACTCTGTGAAACGTCACCTATCGATGTTCTCCACAGATGCTGCCTGACCCGCTGAGTTATGGTGCAGTAGCATCTATGGAGCTAAGGAAATAGGCAACGTTTTGGGCCGAAATCCTTCTGGAAATAGGCAACGTTTCGGGCCGAAACCCTTACGGGTTTCGGCCCAAAACGTTCCCTATTTCCTTAGCGCCACAGATGCTGCCTGACCCGCTGAGTTACTCCGGCACTCTGTGCAACATCACCTATCCATGTTTATCTTTAGTTTAGTTTAGTGTAGTTTGGTTTAGTTTACAGATGCAGCGTGGAAACAGGCCCTACAGCCCACCGAGCCCGTGCCGACCAGCGGTCCCCGCACACTAGCACTACACCACACACAATTGGGATAATTTACAATTATGCCAAGCCAATTAACCTACAAGCCTGTACGTCTTTGGAGTGTGGGAGTAAGCTGGTGACCCAAGTTGGGCTGTGGGGACCTGTTTCCGTGCTGCGAGACTCTCCGGCGCTGTGAGTGTCAGTTTTGTTGTTGTTAATTGCTTGGTTTTATTCACTCCGAGATGCGGCCACAATGGTTCTTTGCCTTCCAGAGCCGTGGCAATTGTGGGTTACGTGACGTTACCAGTGGCAGGGGCGTGCCCCAGGGGTTGGCAATTCTACTTGAGAACATCCAGGTGTTCCCGTCGTGATAGAAACATAGAGAAACATAGAAAACAGGCGCAGGAGTCGGCCATTCGGCCCTTCGAGCCTGCATCGCCATTCAATATGATCACGGCTGATCATCCAACTCAGTATCCTGTACCTGCCTTCTCTCCATACCCCCTAATCCCTTTAGCCACAAGGGCCACATCTAACTCCCTCTTAAATATAGCCAATGAACTGTGGCCTCAACTACCTTCTGTGGCAGAGAATTCCACAGATTCACCATTCTCTGTGTGAAAAATGTTTTTCTCATCTCGGTCCTAACAGATTTCCCCCTTATCCTTAAACTGTGTGACCCCTTGTTCTGGACTTCCCCAACATCGGGAACAATCTTCCTGCATCTAGCCTGTCCAACCCCTTAAGAATTTTGTAAGTTTCTATAAGATCCCCCCTCAATCTCCTAAATTCTAGCGAGTACAAGCCGAGTCTATCCAGTCTTTTATCGGTATTGGTGATAACCACATTTGTTAGCGAGGAGCGAAACGGCTGTGGAACGGCTGTTGGGGGGGGGGGGGGGGGAAGAAAAATACCCCGCGCTCCAAACCAGAGACAAACCTGGCGACAGAATTGAAAAGCAGTTGAATAGAACATGTTCCCTCCATAATAGACAATAGACAACAACAGACAATAGGTGCAGGAGTAGGCCATTCGGCCCTTTGAGCCAGCAACGCCATTCAATGTGACCATGGCTGATCATCCCCAATCAGTACTCCGTTCCTGCCTTCTCCCCCTGACTCCGCTAGCTTGAAGAGCCCTATCTAGCTCTCTCTTGAAAGTATCCAGAGAACCTGCCTCCACCGCCCTCCACCGTCCAGAACTCCCTGGCCAATTCGTCCCTTCCCACCCAAACCACCCCCTCCCCTGGTACTTTCCCCTGCAACCGCAGGAAATGCTACACTTGTCGCTTTACCTCCCCCCCTCGACTCCATTCAAGGACCCAAGCAGCCTTTCCAGGTGAGGCAGAGGTTCACCTGCACCTCCTCCAACCTCATCTATTGCATCCGCTGCTCTAGGTGTCAGCTGCTCTACATCGGTGAGACCAAGAGCAGGCTCGGCGATCGCTTCGCCCAACACCTCCACTCAGTTTGCATTAACCAACCTGATCTCCCGGTGGCTCAGCACTTCAACTCCCCCTCCCATTCCCAATCCGACCTTTCTGTCCTGGGCCTCCTCCATGGCCAGAGTGAGTCCCACCGCAAATTGGAGGAGCAGCTCCTCATATTTCGCTTGGGTAGTTTACACCCCAGCGGTATGAACATTGACTTCCACAATTTCAGGTAATAATAATAATAATGGATGGGATTTATATAGCGCCTTTCTAATACTCAAGGCGCTTTACATCGCATTATTCATTCACTCCTCAGTCACACTCGGTGGTGGTAAGCTACTTCTGTAGCCACAGCTGCCCTGGGGCAGACTGACGGAAGCGTGGCTGCCAATCTGCGCCTACGGCCCCTCCGACCACCACCAATCACTCACACACATTCACACACATTCACACACAGGCAAAGGTGGGTGAAGTGTCTTGCCCAAGGACACAACAACAGTATGCACTCCAAGCGGGATTCGAACCGGCTACCTTCCGGTTGCCAGCCGAACACTTAGCCCATTGTGCCATCTGTCGTCCCTGCTTTCTCCCTCCTTCCCCTCCCCTTCCCAGCTCTCCCACAGCCCATGTCTCCGCCTCTTCCTTTCTTCTTCCCGCCCCCCCCTCCACTCCCACATCAGTCTGAAGAAGGGTCTCGACCCGAAACGTCGCCTATTCATTCTCTCCATAGATGCTGCCTGACCCGCTGAGTTTCTCCAGCATCTTTGCCTCCCTTTAAATAGAACACATCACATTTGCACCCAAGGAGATTAACGGGATGTAGAATTCGTAACCAAGAGTGCCCCGTGAAGAGCAAATTGCAGCATTCAAAAGAGAATTTGCTAAGTCCTTGAATACATTAAACGGAGAGGAGAATGTATAAAACACCAGGGAGAATTGAATTATATGAAGCAGTGTGGACTCAGCATCCTGTATTTACTGAAATTGTCGACTTTAAGTTTATTTAATGTGAAGCTGTCGAGCTTCACAAGGGGATCAGCGGCAGTTGATAACACACTGATTCATGGCCAGTGCTAACAGCAGCTTCCTTCCTTCTTAAGACAGGATTATGCAAATCTGCTGTTTGCAACAACACAATGGCAGTTTCAGCTCGGACGAAGTTCCCACCCGCGAGAAGTCACGGCGAATCGTGGACTCAGCCCAGACCGTCGCACAAACCGACCTCCCTTCCGTCGACTCCATCTACACCTCACGCTGCCTCTGCAAGGCCAGCAGCACCATCAAGGACCAGTCTCACCCCCGGCCACTCCCTCTTCTCCCCTCTCCCATCGGGCAAGAGGTACCAGAAGTGTGAAAACAAACGCACACCTCCAGATTCAGGGACAGTTTCTTCCCAGCTGTTATCAGGCAACTGAACCATCCTACCACAACCAGAGAGCGGTCCTGAACTACTATCTATTGTTTGGAGAGAAGGCAGGTACGGAATACTGAGTTGGATGATCAGCCATGATCATATTGAATGGCGGTGCAGGCTCGAAGGGCCGAATGGCCTACTCCTGCACCTAATTTCTATGTTTCTATGTTTAAGAAAGAACTGCAAATGCTAGAAAAATCGAAGGTAGACAAAAATGCTGGAGAAACTCAGCGGGTGAGGCAGCATCTCTGGAGCAAAGGAATAGGTGACGTTTCAGGTCGAGACCCTTCTTCAGACCGATCCAAAGGAATAGGTGACGTTTCGGGTCGAGACCCTTCTCCAGTCTGAAGAAGGGTCTCGGCCCGAACCATCACCTATTCCTTCGCTCCATAGATGCTGCCTCACCCGCTGAGTTCCTCCAGCATTTTTGTCTACCTTCGATTTTTCTAGCATCTGCAGTTCTTTCTTAAACAATAGAAACTTCGAACTACTATCTACCTCGTTGGTGACCCTCGGGCTATCCTTGATCGGACTTTGCTGGCTTTACCTTGCACTAAACGTTATTCCCTTTATCATGTATCTGTACACTGTGGACGGCTCGATTGTAATCATGTGTTGTCTTTCTGCTGACTGGTTAGCACGCAACAAAAAAGCTTTTTGCTGTACCTCGGTACACGTGACAATAAACTCAACTGAACAGAATATTCAGTAAAATGTGATGTGTGCTTTGCTTTGATCAGCTGCTGAGACGAATATGAAACCAGCCTCTTCAAAATGAATTGGGTCTGGATCACCACACATGAATATACATACATTGCCTGCTCTTTGAGGTTCACCAAGTGGGTTTCAGCTTCTGCGCCATGCTCAATGTTAATTCAACGCTGCATAAAAAATGATGGGATGAATCTCGCTGGTCAGTGCCAGCAGTTTCAAACGTGGATGTGGTGACTGCAAAGATGCTCCATCATTAAACAGCCCGATCTCACTTCCCATCCCTTGTCATTTACACTGGCGTGGTGCAACGAGTCTATAGACAATAGACAATAGGTGCAGGAGTCGGCCATTCGGCCCTTTAAGCCAGCACCACCATTCAATAGACAATAGACAATAGACAATAGGTGCAGGAGTAGGCCATTCGGCCCTTCGAGCCTGCACCGCCATTCAATGTGATCATGGCTGATCATCCCCAATCAGTACCCCGTTCCTGCCTTCTCCCCATATCCCCTGACTCCACTATCTTTAAGAGCCCTATCTAGCTCTCTCTTGAAAGCGTCCAGAGAACCTGCCTCCACCGCCCTCTGAGGCAGAGAATTCCACAGACTCACCACTCTCTGTGTGTAAAAGTGTTTCCTCGTCTCTGTTCTAAATGGCCAACCACTTATTCTTAAACTGTGGCCCCTGGTTCTGGACTCCCCCCCCAACATCGGGAACATGTTTCCTGCCTCTTGCGTGTCCAATCCCTTAATAATAATATATGTTTCAATAAAAATCCCTCTCATCCTTCTAAATTCCAGAGTGTACAAGCCCAGCCGCTCCATTCTCTCAGCATATGACTGTCCGGCCATCCCGGGAATTAAGCTGGTGGCGGGAGAGTCGGGGGGCTTCATGACATATGGATCACACCGACACAAGTGGGGTAACAGGGGGACTTTGACATCGATGTCCATAGATCTTCAACAGAAGTGTGATCCATCTCCCAGTGTCAGACACACTCCTTCAGTCTGAAGGAGGGCGTCGACCCGAATCGTCACCCATTCCTTCTCTCTGGAGATGCTGCCCGTCCCGCCGAGTTACTCCAGCATTTAGTGTCCATCTTTGGTGTAAACCAGCTCTTGCAGTTCCTTCCTACACGAGACCCATCTCCCTAAGCTCCACAGCTTGAAGAGGGGTCTCGACCCAAAACGTCGCCAATCCTTGTTCCCCAACAACTAGGGTGCAGTCCTGAGCTACTACCAACCTCATTGGAGACCCTCGGACTATCTTTGATTGGACTTTACTGGAGTTTACTTACTTAGTTACTTACTGCCTATGATGCCTCGTGGCATGTAGGGCAGCAATGAAGGTACTCCACTCCTGCCTGTTCTGGGCTAGCTTCTGGACACTACCCCAGGTCAGGTCCATTGTTTTCATTTCCTCCTCTACAGTTCGACGCCAGGTGGCATTGGGACTCCCTCTTTTGCAGTGCAGTGCTGTTCTTGGGATGCTGCCTGCTTCTCTTCACCATTGACATTCATTCCAGCATCTGTCGATAGCCCTGGAAGTCCACAGAGAGTGGTGAATCTGTGGAATTCTCTGCCACAGAGGGTAGTTGAGGCCACAGTTCATTGGCTATATTTAAGAGGGAGTTAGATGTGGCCCTTGTGGCTAAAGGGATCAGGGGGTATGCAGAGAAGGCAGGGATGGGATACTGAGTTGGGTGATCAGCCATGATCATATTGAATGGCGGTGCAGGCTCGAAGGGCCGAATGGCCTACTCCTGCACCTATTTTATATGTTTCTATGTAAGTCCATCACGCCCAGCAGTGTTGATTCCTTCAGTTGCTGTTTCCGTAACATATTTGTTTTACGAGACAGGGGTTGTTAGCCTCTGTGCTCAACCCGCAACCTGGAGGACCAGTGGATCGCTGTTCGTCTCGACCTGTCCAGCATGGGAGCCCCTAACAGGAGACGAATCTCCCGCTGGCATAGCTCTAGGGGTCAGTGAGACACACAAGCTCCCCGACAAGGTTGCAATCTTTACCTTGCACTAAACGTAATTCATGTTATTTCCTTTATCATGTATCCGTGCACTGTGGACGGCTGGGTTGTAACCACGTATTAATTCTGTTTAAAGCAAAAGGCTGGAGTAACTCAGCGGGTCAGGCAGCATCTCTGGAGAAAAGGAATAGGTGACGTTTCTGGTCAAGACCCTTCTTGGTTTAGTTTAGTTTAGTCGTTGGTTTAGAGATACAGCGCGGAAACAGGCCCTTCGGCCCACTGATTCTGTGCTGACCAGCGATCCTCAGACACTAACACTGCCCTACACACGAGGGACACTGTATAATTACACCAAGCCAATTAACCTACAAACCTGGAGTGTGGGATGAAACTGGAGAAAACCCACGCAGGTCACATAGAAACATAGAAACATAGAAATTAGGTGCAGGAGTAGGCCATTCGGCCCTTCGAGCCTGCACCGCCATTCAATATGATCATGGCTGATCATCCAACTCAGTATCCCGTACCTGCCTTCTCTCCATACCCTCTGATCCCCTTAGCCACAAGGGCCACATCTAACTCCCTCTTAAATATAGCCAATGAACTGGCCTCGACTACCCTCTGTGGCAGAGAGTTCCAGAGATTCACCACTCTCTGTGTGAAAAAAGTTCTTCTCATCTCGGTTTTAAAGGATTTCCCCCTTATCCTTAAGCTGTGACCCCTTGTCCTGGACTTCCCCAACATTGGGAGCAATCTTCCTGCATCTAGCCTGTCCAACCACTTAAGAATTTTATAAGTTTCTATAAGATCCCCTCTCAATCTCCTAAATTCTAGAGAGTATAAACCAAGTCTATCCAGTCTTTCTTCATAAGACAGTCCTGACATCCCAGGAATCAGTCTGGTGAACCTTCTCTGCACTCCCTCTATGGCAATAATGTCCTTCCTCAGATTTGGAGACCAAAACTGTACGCAATACTCCAGGTGTGGTCTCACCAAGACCCTGTCACGGGGAGAACGTACAAACTCCGTACAGACAGCGCCCGTAGTCGGGATCGAACCCGGGCCTCTGGCGCTGTGAGGCAGCAACTCTACCGCTGGGCCACCGTGCTGCCTCGTATTGTGTTTCCGCTGACTGGTTCGCACATGACAACAGCATTTCACCGTACCTTGCTACACGTGACAATAATCTCAACTCAACTCCACTCCAGAGATGTGGCCTGACTTGCTGGGTTACTTCAGCGCTTTCCATCTATCCTTGCTGTTTGTAGTATTTAATAGACTCTGCCTTAAAGATATCTACTGAGTTGGCCTCCACAGCCTTCTGTGGCAATAGGGTAGTGTTAGTGTTCGGGGATCGCTGGTCGGCACAGACTCGGTGGGCCGAAGGGCCTGTTTCCGTGCTGTATCTCTAAACTAAACTAAACTAAAGGCGGGAAAAGTTCCTGTTCATAAGTGATAGATGCAAAATTAGGCCATTCAGCCCATCAAATCTACTCCGCCATTCATCTATCTCTCCCTCCTAACCCCATCTCCCCATAACCCCTGACACCCACACTAACCAAGAATCTGTCTATCTCTGCCTTAAAAGTATCCACTGACTTGGCCTCCACCGCCGTCTGTGGCAAAGAATTCCACAGATTCACCACCCTCTGACTAAAGAAATTCCTCCTCATCTCTTTTCTAATGGTACGTCCTTTAATTCGGAGGCTGTGACCTCTGGTCCTAGACTCTCCCACTAGTGGAAACATCCTCTCCACATCCACTCTATCTAGGCCTTTCACTATTCCGTAAGTTTCATCCTTCTAAACTCCAGTTTCCCCAGGTGTTCCAGTTTCCTTCCACACTCTAAAGGCGTACAAGTTTGTAGGTTCATTGGCTTCGGTAAAATTGTAAATTGTCCCTAGTGTGTAGGATAGTGTTAGTGTACGGGTGTCGTTGGTTGGAGCGGACCCGGTGGAGACTATCTATCTTTATCTCTAACCTTAACTAAAGTAATGGTGGGATTAGTGTAGATGGCTCATGTTGTCCGCTGTGGGCAAGCTGGGCCGATGGGAATATTTGCATGTTGTAGGGCAATGACTCCATGACACCATCACTCTGTGACTCCGTGTCTCTGTGTCTCTGTGTCTCTGTGTCTGTGACTGTCTCTGTGTCTCTGTGTCTCTGTGTCTCTGTGTCTGTGACTGTCTCTGTGTCTCTGTGTCTGTGTGTCTGTGTGTCTGTGTCTCTGTGACTCTGTGTCTCTGTGTCTCTGTGTCTCTGTGACTCTGTGTCTCTGTGTCTCTGTGACTCTGTGTCTCTGTGTCTCTGTGTCTCTGTGTCTCTGTGTCTCTGTGTCTCTGTGACTCTGTGTGTCTCTGTGACTCTGTGTCTCTGTGACTCTGTGACTGTGTCTCTGTGACTGTGTCTCTGTGTCTCTGTGTCTTTGTGTCTCTGTGACTCTGTGTCTCTGTGTCTCTGTGACTCTGTGTCTCTGTGACTCTGTGACTGTGTCTCTGTGTCTCTGTGTCTCTGTGTCTCTGTGTCTCTGTGTCTCTGTGACTCTGTCTCTGTGTCTCTGTGACTCTGTGTCTCTGTGTCACTGTATCTCTGTGACTGTGTCTCTCTGTCTCTGTGTCTCTGTGACTGTGTCTCTGTGTCTCTGTGTCTCTGTGTCTCTGTGTCTCTGTGTCTCTGTGTATCTGTGTCTCTGTGACTCTGTGTCTCTGTGTCTCTGTGTCTCTGTGTATCTGTGTCTCTGTGTCTCTGTGACTCTGTGACTGTGACTCTGTGACTGTGTGACTCTGTGACACTACCTGCTTGGCACTTGTTCGATGTCCCTACTCTGGATGAAGGATGGCTTCTCTGGAACTGGTAAAGAGCCTATTTTATGTAATGTGCTGCTGCTGATGTTCAGACGAGATTAATTTGCAGGACACCATTTCCAGCCGTTTAAGCTGCTTAAACTAATTATCGGAAAATGTGTTTCCATTTTATGGCCCAACTTATCAGCGGCAAATGACCATGGAGGACGCAGAGCGAGAAAGAACAGCGTTCCGCCATCTCGGTGGAGACTATATATAATTACCAAGCAGTTACCTCCAGAATAGATACCGCAGTCGAAGAGAGAAGGGCTGTGTCCTACACAATTAGTCTTGTCCATGCTGTGTGAGGTTTCATCTGGCGTTAATCAAGACTTTTTCTCAGCCGCCTCCCCTCTCCACTTTCTGCTAAGTCCACATTCTTTGAAGGGGAAAAAAAGTAAAATGTTAAACGGTTAGCATGAGATATTTGGATGTGGACTTTAGCGTGAGGGTGCGGGGAGGATGTCTCCACTAGTGGGGGAGTCCAGGGCCAGAGGTCACAGCCTCAGCATTCAAGGGCGTTCCTTTAGGAAGGAGATGAGGAGGAATATCTTTAGTCAGAGGGTGGTGAATCTGTGGAATTCTTTGCCACAGAAGGCTGTGGAGGCCAAGTCAGTGGATAGTTTTAAGGCAGAGATAGATGGAGTCTTGATTAGTACGGGTGTCAGGGGTTCTAGAAACATAAAAACATAGAAAATAGGTGCAGGAGTAGAGGCCATTCAGCCCTTCGAGCCTGCACCGCCATTCAATATGATCATGGCTGATCATCCAACTCAGTATCCTGTACCTGCCTTCTCTCCATACCCCCTGATCCCTTTAGCCACAAGGGCCACATCTAACTCCCTCTTAAATATAGTCAATGAACTGTGGCCTCAACTACCTTCTGTGGCAGAGAATTCCACAGATTCACCACTGTCTGTGTGAAAAATGATTTTCTCATCTCGGTCCTAAAAGACTTCCCCCTTTATCCTTCTGGGGAGAAGGCAGGAGAATGGGGTCAGGAGGGAGAGATAGATCAGCCAAGATTGAATGGCGGAGTAGACTAGATGGGCCGAATGGCCTAATTCTGCTCCTATCACTCATGAACTGATGAACTCCGGAGAGAATTGAGCCACATGGGTGAGGCAATGTACTGTATATGTAGAGGGATGAATACATTGATTCTATCATCAAATAACTCTTCATTGACAGCATCCAGCTGCTGTTTTAAGTCCTGACATTGGCAATAGACAATAGACAATAGGTGCAGGAGTAGGCAATTTGGCCCTTCGAGCCAGCACCGCCATTCAATGTGATCATGACTGACCATCCCCAATCAGTACCCCGTTCCTGCCTTCTCCCCATATCCCCTGACTCCGCTATCTTTAAGAGCCCTATCTAGCTCTCTCTTGAAATCATCCAGAGAACCGGCCTCCACCGCCCTCTGAGGCAGAGAATTCCACAGACTCACAACTCTCTGTGTGAAAATGTGTTTCCACGTCTCCATTCTAAATGGCTTACCCCTTATTCTTAAACTGTGGCCCCTGGTTCTGGACTCCCCCAACATGGGGAACATGTTTCCTGCCTCTAGCGTGTCCAAACCCTTAATAATCTTATATGTTTCAATAAGATTGCCTCTCATCCTTCTAAACTCCAGAGTGTACAAGACCAGCTGCTGCATTCTCTCAGCATTTGACAGTCCCGCCATCCCGGGAATTAACCTTGTAAACCTACGCTGCACTCCCTCAATAGCAAGAATGTCCTTCCTCAAATTTGGAGACCAAAACTGCAGACAATTTTGGTTTGATGTTCCCCACCCTGCCCTGCATCTCACTCCACTCACGTTTCACTGGGGAAAAGAAATAACATTCTCATGTGTAGGTAGGAACTGCAGAAGCTGGTTCAAACCAAAGATAGACACAAAATGCTGGATTTACTCAGCGGGTCAGGCAGCATCTCAGGTAGGCCCACCCTAGTCGTCACAGTAGTTTCACTGTCGTCCTTGCTCTGTTTTACTGTCTGGGGAGCTCACGGTGGCACAGCGGTAGAGTTGCTGCCTCGCAGCACCAGAGACCCGGGTTTGATCCCGACTACAGGTGCTGTCTGTACGGAGTTTGCACGTTCTCCCTGTGACCTGCGTGGGTTTTCTCCGAGATCTTCTGTTTCCTCCCACACTCCAAAGACGTGCAAGTTTGTAGGTTAATTGGCTTGGTGTAGATGTAAAATTGTCCCTAATGTGTGGGTAGGATAGTGTTAGTGTGCGGGGATCGCTGGTCGGCGCGAACACGGTGGGCTGTTTCCGCGCTGTATCTCTAAACTAAACTCAGCGGGACAGGCAGCATCCCTGGATAGAAGGAATGGGTGACGTTTCTGGGTCAAGACCCTTCCATACATGTTCTGTTGTGCTGCTGCAAGTAAGAATTTCATTGTTCCACCTGGGACATCTGACAATAAAACCCTCTCGACTTGATTCCTCAGACTGAGAGTCAGGGGAGGAAAAGTCACAGAGATATGGAAGGGTGAGGTGTGAAAACGAGAGATCAAAGAGGACGAGGTTCAAGGACAATGTAGACTAGATCATTGTGAGAGAGGGGAAGTTGACAACGAGGCCTACAAGGTAACATTTATTCAGGAGGACAGTCACACTGGTCGGAGAGCTAGGATAGGGAGGGGATGGAGAGAGAGGGAATGCAAGGTTTAGCTAAAGTTAGAGAAGTCAATGTTCATACCGTAGGGAGAACATAGAAACATAGACAATAGGTGCAGGAGTAGGCCATTCGGCCCTTTGAGACTGCACCGCCATTCAATGTGATCATGGCTGATCATCCAACTCAGTATCCTGTACCTGCCTTCTCTCCGTACCCCCTGATCCCTTTAACCACAAGGGCCACATCTAACTCCCTCTTAAATATAGCCAATGAACTGTGGCCTCAACTACCTTCTGTGGCAGAGAATTCCAGAGATTCACCACTCTCTGTGTGAAAAATGTTTTTCTCATCTCGGTCCCAAAGGATTTCCCCCTTATCCTTAAACTGTGACCCCTTGTCCTGGACTTCCCCAACATCGGGAACAATCTTCCTGCATCTAGCCTGTCCAACCCCTTGAGAATTTTGTAAGTTTCTATAAGATCCCCCCTCAATCTTCTAAAATCTAGCGAGTACAAGCCGAGTCTATCCAGTCTTTCTTCATATGAAAGCCCTGACATCCCAGGGATCAATCTGGTGAACCTTCTCTGTACTCCCTCTATGGCAAGAATGTCTTTCCTCAGATCTGGGGACCAAAAGTGGACAAAAGTGCCGGAGAATCTCAGAGGGTGCAGCAGCATCTATGGAGCGAAGGAAATAGGCAACGTTTCGGGCCGAAACCCTTCTTCAGACTGATGTTCATACCGCTGGGGTGTAAGCTGCCCAAGCGAGATATGAACTCCTGTTCCTCCAATTTGCGCTGGGCCTCACTCTGACAATGGAGGAGGCCCAGGACTGAAAGGCCAGTGTGGGAATGGGAGGGGTAGTTAAAGTGTTTGGCAACCGGGAGATCGCGTAGGTCTCAGGCGGACTAAGCGGAGAAGTACTGAGCAGAGAGCAAGCACGAGCCTCCTCAGATTATGAAAGCCGAGCAGGAACCTCCATTGGGACATAACCCTGTGTGGATGAATCAGAGATGCGTGTGCGTGTGTGTGTGTGTGTGTGTGTGTGTGTGTGTGTGTGTGTGTGTGTGTGTGTGTGTGTGTGTGTGTGTGTGTGTGTGTTGTAATCGAATCTCTTTCAAGACGAAAAGGAAAGCAAATACCGGAGCAAAATTCCTGAAAATAGCGCTGCTGGAGATATGAAGAATGAATCATTTGAATCAAAATTTTTGCTAAGCCAAGATTTTTCCCTCAGCTAATTAATAACATGGTGTAGTATAGAATCATGTATAAAATCATGAGAGGAATAGATCGGGTCGATGTTGTGTTATCTTGCCATGTTACAGGAAAGATGTTGTCAAACTTGGCGTGATATTTGACTCAGCATTGAAGTTTGACAAACAAGTCAATGCCGTGGTAAAAGCTAGCTTCTTTCAGCTTCAGACGATAGCTAAAATAAAACAATTCCTCCAGTTTGACGACCTTCAAAAGACCATCCACACATTTATCTCCTCCCGCCTAGATGACTGCAACTCCCTTTACCCTGGCATCAGCCAATCTTCCCTGTCCCGCCTGCAACTGGTCCAAAACGCCGCAGCGAGACCCCTGACGGGCACCCGAAAAAGGGACCACATCGCCCCGATCCTGGCCTCTCTCCACTGGCTCCATGTGCGGTTACGAATAAATTTCAAGATCCTCCTTTATGTCTACAAGGCCCTCAACGGGTTTGCCCCCACCTACATCAAAAGTCTGCTCACCCACCACACTATCTCCAGGTCCCTCAGATCGGCCGACTTGGGGTTGCTGAACATCCCGCGGTCTAGGCATAAGCTCAGGGGCGACCGTGCCTTTGCGGTTGCAGCTCCTAGACTGTGGAACAGCATCATCCCTCTTCCCATCAGAACTGCCCCCTCCATCGACTCCTTTGTCGAGACTCAAAACTCATCTTTACTCTCAAGCCTTTCTTGACGTCCTCTGAGTGAGGGCTACATGTATGTATTTATGTATGTACGTAATCTATGAACCAATGTTGTGTAACATTAGTACCTCCACCAATGTAAAGCACTTTGGTCAACGAGAGTTGTTTTTAAAATGTGCTATAGAAATAAAAGTGATTTGACTTGAAACTGGAAATGGTACAGAGAAGATTTGCCTGTGTGTGAATGTGTGTGAGTGATTGGTGGTGGTCGGAGGGGCCGTAGGCGCAGATTGGCAGCCACGCTTCCGTCAGTCTGCCCCAGGGCAGCTGTGGCTACAGAAGTAGCTTACCACCACCGAGTGTGACTGAGGAGTGAATGAATAATGCGATGTAAAGCGCCTTGAGTATTAGAAAGGCGCTATATAAATCCCATCCATTATTATTATTATTAAGATTTATGAGGAAGTTGCCAGGATTAAGGGTGTGAGCTACAGGGAGAGGTTGAGCAGGCTGGGTCTCTATTCCCTGGAGCGCAGGAGGATGAGGGGAGATCTTACAGAGGTGTATAAAATCATGAGAGGAATAGATCGGGTAGATGCACAGAGTCTCTTGCCCAGAGTAGGGGAATCGAGGACCAGAGGACATGGGTTTAAGGTGAAGGGGAAAAGATTTAATAGGAATCTGAGGGGTAACTTTTCCACACAAAGGGTGGTGGGTGTATGGAACAAGCTGCCGGAGGAGGTAGTTGAGTCTGGGACTATCCCAATGTTTAAGAAACAGTTACACAGGTACACGGATAGGACAGGTTTGGAGGGATATGGGCTGAACGCGGGCAGGTTGGACTAGTGTAGCTGGGACATGTTGGCCAGAGTGGGCATGTTGGGCCGAAGGGTTAGTTTGCACGCAGTATCACTCTATGGTGCTCCATGACTCTACAGCACAGGAACAGGCCCTTCAGCCCTTCGGTTTAGTTTATTACTGTCCCGTGTGCCGAGGTACAGTGCAAAGCTTTTGTTTGTGTGCTATCCAGTCAAAGAAAGGACAATACCTGATTACAATCAAGCTGTCCGCAATGCACAGATAAGGGATAAACGGTGCAACACTTAGTGCAAGATAATGTCGATTCAAATGTGGCTAATGAGGTAGACAATAGACAAAATAGACAACAGTGAAACTAGTATAACAACTCGGGTGGCGAAGGGACAGAGGGGATGCAAGGTTTACTTATAGACAATAGACAATAGGTGCAGGAGTAGGCCATTCGGCCCTTCAAGCCAGCACCGCCATTCAATGTGATCATGACTGATCATCCCCAATCAGTATCCCGTTCCTACCTTCTCCCCTGACTCTGCTATCTTTAAGAGCACTATCTAGCTCTCTCTTGAAAGCATCCAGAGAACCGGCCTCCACCGCCCTCTGAGGCAGAGAATTCCACAGACTCACCACTCTCTGTGAGGAAAAGTGTTTCCTCGTCTCCGTTCTAAATGGCTTACCCCTTATTCTTAAACTGTGTGGCCCCTGGTTCTGGACTCCCCCAACATCGGGAACATGTTTCCTGTCTCTAGCGTGTCCAAACCCTTAATAATCTTATATGTTTCAAGAAGAATCCCTCTCATCCTTCTAAACTCCAGAATATACAAGCCCAGCCGCTCCATTCTCTCAGCATATGAGGTAGATGCAAGGTAGGTTCAACAAATCTCTTCTGCTCGCAAGTGATCTATGTTCTCTGTTCTATGAGTTGGTCATGTACTGTCTTGTCCTATATTCTATGATAATGTGCTGGACTGTCATACGTTCTCTGTTCCATGATCCATGATCTATGTTTATGTCATGTACTATGTTAATGTCATGGGCTGTTGTATGTTCTGTTCTATGAGAATGTACTGTCCTATGTTCTATGTCCTATGTTCTATGTTCTATGAGTTAATGGAGTCATAGAGTCATAGAATGATACAGCGTGGGAACAGGTCCGCACACTAACACTATCCTACACACACTAGGGACAATTTACATTCACACACCAAGCCAATTAACCTACAAACCTGCACGTCTTTGGAGTGTGGGAGGAAACTGAAGATCTCAGAGAAAATCCACGCAGGTCACGGGGAGAACGTGCAAACTCCGTACAGACAGCGCCTGTAGTCAGGATCGAACCCGGGTCTCTGAGGCTGTGAGGCAGCAACTCTACCGCTGCGCACCGAGTTAATGTGCTGTCCCATGCCCTATGTTGTATGTTGTATGTTGTATGTTGTGTGTTGTATGTTTTATGTTCTAGGTTCTATGTTGTATGTTGTGTGTTGTATTTTGTCTGTTGCCTGTTGTGTGTTGTATGTTGTATGTTGTGTGTTCTATGTGTTAATGTGCTGTATAGTTCTATGTTCTACGTTCAATGAGTTGCCAGCCAACAATGATGTGTTCAATAGTTGGATACAGCTCTTAGGGCTAAGGGAATCAGGGGATATGGGGAGAATGCAGGAACGGGGTAGTGACTGTGGATGATCAGCCATGATCACATTGAATGGCGGTGCTGGCTCAAAGGGCCGAATGGCCTACTCCTGCACCTATTGTCTATTGTCTATTGTATAAGAGGCTGTATCTGAACCTGCTGGTGCCTCTTTCAAGCTTCTGTACCTCTTTCCCCGATGGGAGCGGGGAGAAGTGTTTGATGACGTTGGCCGCTGTTGTGAGGCAGCGTGAAGTGTCGTTGGTGGATGCCTGGTCCGCGCGATGGACTGGGCTACATCCACAACTCTCTGCAGTTTGCTGTGGTCTTGGGCTGAGCTGTTCCTGCTGTGGTGCTGCCCAACAACATGCTCTGCATCTGCAGGGGTTTGTGATTGACACAGACGACTGCTGATGCCAAATCAATGGGTATGTTTAAGGCAGGGATAGATACATTCTTGATTAGTACGGGTGTCAGAGGTTATGGGGAGAAGGCAGGAGAATGGGGTTAGGAAGGAGAGATAGATCAGCCATGTAGCCAAGGGATATGGGGAGAAGGCAGGCACGGGTTATTGATAGGGGACGATCAGCTATGATCACAATGAATGGCGGTGCTGGCTCGAAGGACCGAATGGCCTCCTCCTGCACCTATTTTCTATGTTTCTATGTATCCAACAAGGTACCTTGAAAATGTTGCGGCTCAAAAAAACCCCCAGTCAATCTCCGCACGGCACGTTCCCACAGACAGCGATGCTCTGAGGACGGGGAGATCGCATCAACTCCCAGAGCCTTTCCTCTTCGACTAAACCAAGATCGCTTGCAAGTGAAGAGAATCATAAGGAGATGCTTTTCATAGTAAATGGAAAAAAATCTCCCTGGAGTACTTGGGCAGAGAGATGGGGCGGAAAATAGCGTGGATTCTAATTAGACCTCAGGTTGGCAAGACTAAGATCCTTCATTATATTACATCTTGGTCTTCAAGACATCCCTTCAGGTGAAACTACCTTTGTTTAATCTTGCCTGTACATCATTGGTATGCCAGTGATTCTGTTAATTAGTGTGGGTTGGGCAAGAACAGATGATTAAGCAATCTCATCTCATCTGCATGATTTCAATCAGTAACCCAGCACCTGACATATCCAGAAAATTAATACCCATGGCCGGAATTAAAGATATTTTTTTTGTAATTGAACCTAATTCATTTTTTTTTCATTCTAGGTTTATAAATCCATCCTTAACCACTATTTCGGGCCAGACATTTCTTTTAATATTGCCCGATCGTTGCAAAATGAGATTTTTTATTTGAACGCTATTTATGGCGGAGATTTTTTATTTAAACGATCCATTTTTTTCAACTGATTGAATGATTGGAGCTGAAACTATTATTTTTCACTGCAAGTCTTCAGCTCGAAGCTTCCTTCCCCCCGTGTTTAGCCAACCTCGACCTCCGACGAGGGCGGCGCGCGCGGTGGCGCAGCGGTGGTGTTGCGGCCTTCCAGCGCTCACAGCGCCAGAGACACAGGGTCGATCCCGACTACGGGCGCTGTCTGTATGGAGTTTGCATGTTCTCCCCGCGACTGCGTGGGTTTTCTCCGGGTGCTCCGGTTTCCTCCCACACGCCAAAGACGTGCGGGTTTGTAGGTTAATTGGCATGGTGTAAATGTAAATTGTAATTTGTCCCTAGTGTGTGTAGAATAGTATTGGTGTGCAGGGATCGCTGGTCAGCGTGGATAGGATGGGCCGAAGGGCCTGTTTCCACGTTGTATCTCTAAACTAAGCTACACTGAACTAAACGAACCAGCACTCCCATTCGATATGATCATGGCTGATCAACCAAAATCAGTACCCCGTTCCTGCTTTCTCCCCATGATTCCATTAGCCCAAAGTGCTAAATAGACAATAGACAATCGACAATAGGTGCAGGTGTAGGCCATTCGGCCCTTCGAGCCAGCACCGCCATTCAATGTGATCATGGCTGATCATCCACAATCAGTACCCCGTTCCTGCCTTCTCCCCTTATCCCCTGACTGCTATCTTTAGGAGCCCTATCTAGCTCTCTCTTGAAAGTATCCAGAGAACCGGCCTCCACCGCCCTCTGAGGCAGAGAATTCCACAGACTCACAACTCACTGTGAGAAAAAGTGTTTCCCCATCTCCGTTCAAAATGGCCTGTCCCACTTCCTTAAGGGCCTGTCCCACTTCCTTAAGGGCCTGTCCCACTTACGCGACTTTTTTGGCGACGGCCGGCACCCGTCATAGGCCGCCGCAGGTCGCTGAAAACACGTTTGAAAATCCAGCGGCGACCAGAACAAGGTACGACTCTTTGGGCGACTGCTCACGACCATACAGGCTTCACCCCGCGACATGTCACCCGGGTGTCGCCTGTACGATCGTGAGTCGTCTCCTCGGTCGTCCAAAGAGTCGTAGCGTCTTTCTGGTCGCCGCTGAATTTTGACCATGTTGAAAATTTTCACCGACCTGCAACGACCTACAGGTGCCGGCAGTCTCCGAAGGGTGGACATGATTACAATCGAGCTGTTCACAGTGTACAGATACAGGATAAGGGAATAATGTTTTGTGTCTATTCTGGTCCCTTCAATTCTCTTTTCCCGTATCTCATTGGAGACCCTCGGACTATCTTTGATCGGACTTCAGATTTTAACGTTTTAACGTTTGCACTAAACATTATTCCCTTTATCATGTATCTGTACACTGTGGACGGCTCGAATGTAATCACGTATTGTCTTTCCGCTGACTGGATAGCACGCAACAAAAGCTCTTCACTAGACTCACATTTTCTCCTGAAGGTCATAAGTTCATGTAATAGGAGCAGAATTAGGCCATTCGGCCCATCAAGTCTACTCCGCCATTCAATCATGGCTGATCTATCTCTCCCTCCTAACCCCATTCTCCTGCCTTCTCCCCATAACCCCCGACACCCGTACTAATCAAGAATAGTAAGATTAAACGAGAACTTACCAGTTTGAAGTTTGATCGTTATTTTATGAGGAGTAACGTTGAGGGATTACGTGAAGAACCCCGCCAGGACGCATGCGTGTCATTCTTCAAAGCAGCGGTGTGAAATCACAGATAACGGTAATGACTAAACATAGTAAGATTAGAGAAGAGATACCAGTTGAGTATATGATCAAGGGTGGGAGTGGAGGGCACGTAATCCCTCAACGTTACTCCTCATAAAATAACGATCAAACTTCAAACAGGTAAATTCTCGTTTAATCTTACTATTTTACTTCGGAGTCACGTGAGTGACTACGTGAAGATTTTAAAGCTATGTGATTTCATGCCGTGGAAACGAGTCCATGCATCACATCTGCCTTGATTATGGGGAGAATAGTGTTAACATTATTAGACATCAATACGATATTGAAAACCCAACGATAAATATATTAACACCAAATTATAGCCCCTATTTATGGGGTAAATTATATTACAGAACTTAAAATCGTTTCTGCAAATGTTCCAGGTTCAATGACTGGTTTGTTATAAAATCGTTGGAAAGTTTTCTCCGTTGACCATCCTGCTGTCTTGAGGATTTGGTCCATAGGAACATCCAACTTCATAGCTGCCGATGTAGCTGCAGCCCTGGTGGAGTGAGATTTAAAATGCTAGTGTCTATTCCAGCCTTATTAGGACCTGTTTTAGCCATCTAGAGATGGTCTGGACTGTCACTGTTTTGAGTGGCTGTTTGTAGCTGATTAAAAGTGACATTTCTTTCCCTCTGATGATCTTAGTATACTCCATATATAATAGTAAGTGTGTTACAATACAGAGACGATCATCTGTCGGGTATGCCCTGAATTCTGTTTTTAGGCCTGCTGACCCCTGTCTGTTCTATTTGACTAATTCATTGATGTGAAAAGTTAAATTTCCAGATGAAATAATCATGTTGTCCAGCCTTAGTTTCTGTAGTGACTGAACCCTATGTGCCGTGACCAAGGCCATCAGCATGACTGTTTCATAGTCAGTTTCTGTAGGGACAGAGCTGTAGCTGGAGACCAGTTTCTTAACATGGTCAGTACAATGCTCACATCCCATATTTGGGAGTACCTGGTTCTTGGGGGATTAACATTAAAATGCCCCTCATGAGTTTGGTTACCAGGGTGTGTCCCAACAGAATGCCGCTCTGTTCCTTGCCACAGGTATGTTGACAGAGCACTTCTGGCGCAGTTGATGGCACTATGACTGAGCCTCTCATCGTAATGGAGGCTTGCCAGGAATTCCAGAACAGACGGGATGTTTATAGATCTGTGGGTGATCTTTCCTTTGTTACCGGATGAACCAGTAAATTAGGTCTATGATGGATGGTGATGCATGGTTCTAATACCATGTCTAGTATCACCGGCAACCATGGTTGAGTAGGCCAATCGGGTACTATCAAAATACCAGACGCAGAGTCTTGCTGTATTTTCCTTAATACCCGACTGATGAGGCAGAAAGGAGGGAATGCATAAATAAACAATTTCCCCCAATGCAGCGAAAATGCATCTGTTGCCGCTGCCCCAGGTCTGGTTCCCATGAAACATAATTTGATAACTGGTGATTGAGCCTGGATGCGAAACGATCGATATCTGGTGTTCCATACCGTGCTGTAATTTCAGCAAATACATCTTTATCCAACATCCATTCAGTGTTTTCATTGAATTTGCGTGACCTTGTGTCTGCCACTAAATTTAGTTTACCTGGTAAGTAGGTAGCTGATATCCAAATATTTCTCTGGATACACCATTGCCAAATTGTGTTGGCCAAATTGTCACATGATGTCGATTTATTTCCACCCATATGGTTGATATATGCTACCACGGTGGTGTTGTCAATTTGTAGTCTAACATGCTGGTGATTTAACCCAGAACAATATGACTTAAGGCCATGGAATGCACTTAACATTTCCAGGTAGTTTATGCGCAGTGTTGTTAATAATGATGCCTCCTGTGCATTCCATCTCCCTCCACAGCTGGAGATGGAATTGGTAGCTCCCCAACCAAGTGCACTGGCATCAGTTTGTAGTACCATAGATGGGTTGCTGATAATTAGTGGATTGGAACAATACCTGATGTTGTGTTCCCACCATTTTAGTTCCATTATGGCCTCTGTTGGTAGCTTCATTGGTCTGTCAAAATGGCCACCATTAATTTTGAGTGCTCTTATTTTTGCTCTCTGTAAATTTCGATAGTGTAAAGGTCCGAATTGTGTGGCTGGAATTGCAGCCACTATCGTCCCAATTATTCTAGCTACCAGTCTAATGGATGGTTTGGTGATGTCAATGATTTTGCTACAAGCCTCTTTTAAGGCTGTAACCTTTTCTTTCGGCAAAGTCACTGACATGAGAACTGAGTTAATGGTGAACCCCAGATAATCCATTTTTGTTGAAGGCGTTAATTTAGACTTAACTGGATGGATGATAAATCCCAGTTCTTCAAACAATTGTTTTGTGGCTGTTACTGCTTGTTTAGTCAATTCCAAAGTTTTGCCAACAATAAATATGTCATCTAGCTATGCTAGTACCATGTGTTTTTGTTTTCGCAGTAACGCTAGGGCTGGTTTCAAAATTTTTGTGAATAACCTGGGGGCTGATGTCAGCCCATTAGGTAGTGCCCTGTATTGCCAGCACTGACCCATCCAGTTGAATTTTAAATAACATCTGTGGTCACCTCTTATGGGTACTGTATAGTAAGCATCTTTTAAATCAATGCTTGCCATGTAGTAGCCTTCGGAAATCAATTGCTTAGCAGTAACAAAGGTTTCCATCTTGAAATGAATATATTGTACAAAGGTATTTAAAGTAGTCAAATATTGATGATGCGGCAACTACCATCTTTCTTGTTTTTTATAAAGATATTGGACACGAATTCCTGTGATTCGTGTTGGGTGTGTTCAATTACTCCTTTTTTATATATAGCCGCTGTAGTTCAGTATGTGCTTTAGATTTCTCTTTGCCTGTGAGCACGAACATTCGGTTCGGTACATGCTGTACTGGAGGGTTATGTTTTTGTATAAATTCTATGGTATAACCCTGGATACTGCTTAGAATGTAAGTGTCGGTAGTTATCTTATTCCATGCATCCAAATAATATCGTAATCTCCCACCAACTTTCATGCTCCCTTTAATTCTTAAGGAACCAGACCCACCTACCTCCATGGTTACCAGTGGTAGGTGTGTTATTTCTTCGGCATCCTCCTTGGACGTTGAGGCGCCGTTGTCTGGGTCTGTTGTTGGGTTTGTTTTGAAGGCTTGCGCAGCCGGTCTGGGCCATGGCCTAAAAAAGACCGATGTTGGGTGTTCCTGGTTTTTGCGCTTGCTCCAGTTTGTATTGGCCGACTGGGGGGTCTGTAGGGGTGATATTTTTGGCCGTAGTAGCTTTTGGTTGTTGCTTTTATGAGCCCCAGTGTTTTTGCCTCTTCATCAAGTTCTTTGACTTGTTTTGGTAAATCCCCTCCAAATAGTAGTATTGGCGGTTTGGAGGTTCCAGGTTTACAGAGGCCGGCAAATTTGGGGTCTAAAGCTGGTTGGATAGCGCTTTCCCTGATGTTGTTCAACTCATATTGTGAGTTGCAGAGTAAAGCCCGTGCATCTTGGTGGTCTTGGGTCATGTTTTGCTCCTTCAATGTGCGGGCAAAAGCTGTAATTCCTGCCGTTAGGACTTTTAGGACTTTCTGAATTTTCAAGTCCCTGGTTCTAATTGATGTCCCCACATGTTTCCAGATGCACTGGTTTACACTGGGAACATTTAGCGACTTGCAGTTCCCTGGAGGTAAATGTCGTGCCATGGTGTCTGATAGTGCCAGTGCCTGCAGTTGGTTAAATGACATATAGTCAATGCTTGCCGCTATTTTCGGCTCCAGGTCTTGGCCAGTTTGGTCTGGTTGGATAAACTGGGACACCATGTCCAGCATGTTTTCTGTCACCCCAGGCATACTGGGGGTATGTTGTTCACTGCCCTCTTCAGGGTCAGCACAGAATTGACCCTCCGTGCTCTCCTCTGATGAGGGAGAGACACTGTGCAGCCCCACAAGGGGTACTGCTGTGGGGGTTACTAACTGCCCACTGTGGCTAGCCTCCATCTCCCGGAGACTGCCACTTTGGAGTACTTCCTCCTGCAGCCGCTCCAACTGGCTCTTATGCTCTCGGGCATAGGCCACTCACGGCTGCTCCTGATCCTGCAGCCGCTCCAACCGGCTCCAATGCTCACGGGCACTGGCCGCTCGCGGCTGCTCCCCATCCTGCAGCCGCTCCAACCGGTCCCGGTGCTCACGGGCACTGGGCGCTTGCGGCTGCTCAAAGTCAGACTCATCGGAGTCTGGCATTCGGTCCGTTTTTTGCTTCGCTTTCCCGCCCGGCTTCGCCGGTGCGGGAGCAAAGTCGGGCACAGCTGTTCCCATTTCGGGAGATTGGCGTGCCGTTGGCTGCTGCTGCCGGCTGCCCGCAACTCCGCGGTTCTCCCCCGCCAGCTTTCCCGCAGCCTTCGTGGATCTGGTCCATGTCTCCACCTGTAAGGTAAGTGGAATGAACGCAGAATCTCCTTACCTGCTGTTCCCGGCTTTCAAATTCTGCCGCTAAGGGAACGCCGTTCCCCCTGCTGTGACTCGTTGCAATGCGTGTCATATCGCTACACGCATGCGTCCTGGCGGGGTTCTTCACGTAGTCACTCACGTGACTCCGAAGTAAAATCTATCTATCTCTGCCTTAAAAATATCCACTGACTTGGCCTCCACAGTCTTTTGTGGCAAAGAATTCCACAGATTCACTCAGATGTCACTGGACCTTAATTGGTAAATGTGACAATTAAATTGAATCTTGAATGTTGATTACAATCGAGCCATTCACAGTGCAGTTTGATGAGGGAATAACGTTTAGTGCAAGGTAAAGCCAGCAAAGTCCGATCACGGATAGTCCGAGGGTCACCAATGAGGTAGATAGTAGTTCAGGACCGCTCTCTGGTTGTGGTAGGATGGTTCAGTTGCCTGATAACAGCTGGGAAGAAACTGTCTCTGAATCTGGAGGTGTGCGTTTTCACACTTCTGTACCTTTTCCCTGAAGGCATAACGAATCTTTTCACTGTACCTCGGCACGTGACAATAATAATAAGCCAAATCCTAAACCATAGCTGACATTCCTGTCGGATTTAATGGCTGCCAGAGGTAAATCAACTCAAATCGGTATTATTTTGATCTGTTTGACTTCTAACTTTTTAACTAGTCTTTCAAATCCTCACTTACTGGGAAATGTGCTTTCAGACATGATGCGGAGATTAGACATGAAACTTTGGTGAACTAATACGGTTCTTCGACAGCTAATGAAGGACATATTGGGTTTGATCTAATGCGCCTTTCATGAGGGTTTTGATGTGAAGTAATTTGGCAAAAAAAAAATGTTAAGGGCATTTCTTTAAGGTTCAGCAATGGAAATGAGGCAAAAACAATGACTAGGCTTTGAAACTTCAAACTGCTTGAGATGATTGCTCACAGATTGTACATTTCATGCATAACTGAGTTTGTTCAACTTGCAAATTTTGAAATTAAACCGAGGATAGATTCAGTTCAGTTTAGTTTAGTTTGGGGATGCAGCGCGGAAACAGGCCCTCCGGCCCACCGAGTCCGCGCCGACCAGCGATCCCCCGCACACTAACGCCACCCTACACCCACGCTGGGGACAATTTACATTTACACCAAGCAAATTAACCTACAAACCCGCACGTCTTTGGAGTGTGGGAGGAAATCGAAGATCTCGGAGAAAAACCCACGCAGGTCACGGGGACGACGTGCAAACTCCGTACAGACAGCGCCCGTCGTCGGGATCAAACCCGGATCCCTGGCACCGTGAGGCAGCAACTCTACCGCTGCGCCACCGTGCCACCCTCAAGGCCATGCCTCTATAAGCAGTGTCCATGGCAAGACACCACCCCAGTCTGGAGAAGGGTCTCGACACGAAACGTCAACTATTCCTTTTCTCCAGAGAAGCTGCCTGTCCCGCTGAGTTACTCCAGCATTTTTTTTAATCTATCTCCGGAAAGGAAATCAGTTTCTCTTTCCACAGATGTTGTTTATCTCGGCTGAGATCTTCCAGCATTCCTGGTGTTTGATTTAAACCCAGCGGGAAGAGTTGCTGCCTCACAGCGCCGAGAGACCTGGGTTCGATCCCGACCACGGGCGCTGTCTGTACGGAGTTTGTACATTTCTCCCCGTGACCTGCGTGGGTTTCTCTCCGGGATCTTCGGTTTCCTCCCGCGCTCTAAAGGCGTGCAGGTTTGTAGGTTAAATGTGTGGGAAGGAACTGCAGATGCTGGTTTAAACCGAAGATAAGCACAAAAAGCTGGAGTAACTCAGCGGGACAGGCAGCGTCTCTGGAGCGAAGGAATGGGTGACAATAGACAGTAGACAATAGGTGCGGAGGAACGGGTGGCGTTTTGGGTCGAGACCCTAGGTTAGTTTCCCTGATAATGTAAACATTGTCGCTGGTGTGTATAGGATAGTGTTAAGTCAGTTACCATTCACGTAATTGTTCCTATTGCGTGTAGGATGGTGTTATTGTGCTGGTCGGTGTGGACTCGGTGAGCCAAACTGCTGAAGGGCCTGTTTCCGCCTGTATCTCGATCTGTATCTCTATCCACTGTATCCTTGCGATTGAGGCAGTGCAGCGTAGGTTCACGAGATTGATCCCTGGGATGGCGGGACTGTCGTATGAGGAAAGATTGAAAAGACTGGGATTGTATTCACTGGAGTTTAGAAGGATGAGGGGGTGGGATCTTTTAGAAACATATAAAATTATAAAAGGACTGGACAAGCTAGATGCAGGGAAAATGTTCCCAATGTTGGGCGAGTCCAGAACCAGGGGCCACAGTCTTCGAATAAAGGGGAGGTCATTTAAGACTGAGGTGAGAAAAAACGTTTTCACCCAGAGAGTTGTGAATTTGTGGAATTCCCTGCCACAGAGGGCAGTGGAGGCCAAGTCACTGGATGGATTTAAGAGAGAGTTAGATAGAGTTCCAGGGGCTGGTGGAGTCAGGGGATATTGGGAGAAGGCAGGCACGGGTTAGTGATAGGGGACGATCAGCCATGAACACATTGAATGGCGGTGCTGGCTCGAAGGGCCGAATGACCTCCTCCTGCACCTATTGTCTATGTTTCTATGTGAAACTAAAACAAAACAAGTTGGGGAACTGATACTGTTGACGTTACAACTTCCCTGCCTTGCAAATCAGGGATTCACGTCAACTCTCTTTCTGTAAACAAGTGCTAAATACCTTTCACCTACATTTCTGCAACAGAGATCCACATCCAGTGCCTTGGCATGGCATGTTAATACAACCTGCATGCAGGAAGCAGGCTGACAAGCTAATACAATCTCTACCCACTTATCAAAGTGACAACTTAATGCAATTTGGTATTTCAATTGAGTCAGGGCGGACTTGAATCTAAAATCACCTTTACATGGGATTTCCCCGTCAAACTGAATGGGAATAGGAAGATAGACACAAAATGTTGGAGTAACTCAGTGGGTCGGACAGCATCTCATGAGGAATAGGAGTAGAATTAGTCCATTCGGCCCATCAAGTCTACTCCCCCGTTCAATCATGTCTGAAGAAGGGAGGTCTCGACCCGAAACGTCACCCATTCCTTCTCTCCAGTGATGCCGCCTGTCCCGCTGAGTTACTCCAGCTTTCCGTGTCTATCTATGGCTGATCCATCTCTCTCCCTCCTAACCACATTCCCCTGCCTTCTCCCCATAACCCCCGTGCTAACCAAGAATCTATCTATCTCTGCCAAGAGTCCATCATCGGCTCTGACCTTCCTTCCATCGAGGGGATTTATCGCAGTCGCTGCCTCAAAAAGGCTGGCAGTATCATCAAAGACCCACACCATCCTGGCCACACACTCATCTCCCTGCTACCTTCAGGTAGAAGGTACAGGAGCCTGAAGACTGCAACAACCAGGTTCAGGAATAGCTACTTCCCCACAGCCATCAGGCTATTAAACCTGGCTCGGACAAAACTCTGATTATTAATAACCACTTTCTGTTATTTGCACTTCATCAGTTTATTTATTCATGTGTGTATATATTTATATCATGGTATATGGACACATTTATCTGTTTTGTAGTAAATGCCTACTATATTCTGTGTGCTGAAGCAAAGCAAGAATTTCATTGTCCTATACAGGGACACATGACAATAAACTCACTTGAACTTGAACTTAAAAATATCCACAGACTTGGCCTCCACAGCCAGCTGTGGCAAAGAATTCCACAGATTCACCACCCTCTGACTAAAGAAATTCCTCCTCATCTCCTTCAGATTCAGATTCAGATTCAATGTTATTGTCATTGTCTAGTGTACATTACAGAGACAACGAAATGCAGTTAGCATCTCCCTAGAAGAGCGACATAGGATATGAGCAATAAATAAATATATTTACGTGCATACAGTCATAGAAACATAGAAACATAGAAAATAGGTGCAGGAGTAGGCCATTCGGCCCTTCGAGCCTGCACCGCCATTCAATATGATCATGGCTGATCATCCAACTCAGTATCCTGTACCTGCCTTCTCTCCATACACCCTGATCCCTTTAGCCACAAGGGCCACATCTAACTCCCTCTTAAATATAGCCAATGAACTGGCCTTAACTACCTTCTGTGGCAGAGAGTTCCACAGATTCACCACTCTCTGTGTGAAAAAAGTTTTCCTCATCTCGGTCCTAAAAGATTTCCCCTTTATCCTTAAACTGTGACCCCTTGTTCTGGACTTCCCCAACATCGGGAAGAATCTTCCTGCATCTAGCCTGTCCAACCCCTTAAGAATTTTGTAAGTTTCTATAAGATCCCCCCTCAATCTTCTAAATTCTAGCGAGTACAAGCTGAGTCTATCCAGTCTTTCTTCATATGAAAGTCCTGACATCCCAGGAATCAGTCTGGTATCCCCCCCCCCCCCCCCCCACCAGTCATAGTGGTGGGGGGGGTGGGGGGTGGGGTGCGGGGGGGGGGGTGATCACCGAGGTGCAGTGTTGAGTAATGTAACAGCCACAGGGAAGAAGCTGTTCCTGGACCTGCTGGTCTGGCAACGGAGAGACCTGTAGCGCCTCCCGGATGTAGCGCCTTCCTTCCTAAAGGAACGTCATTTAAATTTGAGGCTGTGCCCTCTGGTCCTGGACTCTCCCACTTGTAGAAACATCCTCTCCACATCCACTCTATCCGAGACTTTCACTATTCTGTCTCCGGAGAAACGGAATAGGCGACGTTTTTCGGGTCAAGACCCTTCATCGGAATAAGGTTGGAGGGAAGATCATGGCTCACGCACGTCAATGGCCATCCTTGCGAAGGAACAAGCTTTACACAACTCAGTGCTGGATTCAAATTCTCGTGAAAAAAAACAGCGGCCGATTTGTGGCGTAAAGTCGCTGGAGATTTCTTCACTGCCAAAAATGATCTGAATTTCTTCCCGATCCCCCTACACCCAGCACTCATTCTGAAACGGTTTGGGGAAATGCATGTGATAAAACAATTTCGGGAGAAGGGGATATAGACTGGGATTATCCAGAATCCACCTTGAATGGCAGGATTCGTGGGTAGAGACACGAGGAACTGCAGGTGCTGGAACACAAAAAGCACTGGAGGAACTCAGCAAGTCAGGCAGCATCTCAGCATGCTTTCTGTCCTGGGCCTCCTCCACTGTCAGAGTGAGGCCCAGCGCTAATTGGAGGAACAGCACCTCATATTTCACTTGGGCAGCTTACACCCCGGCGGTATGAACATTGACTTCTCTAACTTCAAGTAACCCTTGCTTTCCCTCTCTCTCCATCCCCTCCCCCTTCCCAGTTGTCCGACTAGTTTCACTGTCCTGATTAATTTTACTGGTTGTATGCTTCCTTGTCACCAGCCCCTCAGCCATCAATGTACCAAGGGCGGCACGGTGGCGCAGCGGTAGAGTTGCTGCCTTACAGCACCAGAGACGCAGGTTCGATCCCGACTGCGGGCGCTGTCCGTACGGAGTTTGCACGTTCTCCCCGTGACCTGCGTGGGTTTTTGTCCGAGTGCTCCGGTTCCCGCCCACTCTCCAAAGACGTGCAGGTTTGCAGCTTATTTGGCTTCTGTAAAATTGCAAATTGTCCCTAGTGTGTGTGGGACAGTGTTAGTCTGCGGGGGATCGTGGGTCGGCACGGACTCGGTGGGCCGAAAGGCCTCTTTCCAGGCTGTATCTCTAAACAAAACTAAGCCAAATTCTGTGTATTTTTGTATTGTATTGTATTGTATTCAAAGTTATTGTCATTGTCTCAATTAGAGACAACGAAATGAATTTCCCTTACAGGCAGTATCATAAAAATAAATAAATAATAAATAATAAAACATATTAAAAATAAAATAGAATTTAAAAAAAAAAGCAAAACACAGAAAGTCCACGACACAACATAACACAGTGGCACCAAGGTGAGGAAGGCACCATAGTCCAGCCAGCCTCCCCTCCGATCTTCCCAGATGTTCACCCATGGTCGGGGCCTTCCGAGCACCCGCAGTCGCCACCCCGGGCGGCCCGATGTTCAGGCCCTCTCGCCGGGCTGGTGGAACGCCGACGCCGAACCCCGACGGTGAAAATCCTCCTCAGTGGCCCGGACCTCCCGATCAGCCGCCTCCCACCAGAGTCCGCAGCTCCCGAGTCCGCAGGCCGAGCCGGGCAGAGTCGCAGGACCCCACGATGTTTGTCAGCGCCACCCGCGTTGGGAGCTCCGCGAACCGCAGCTCCAGGATGTCGGTGCCGCAGGCCCAGCACTCCGGGCTCCAGACGGCGATCCCCGGTAAGGCATCGCCAGCCCCGCGATGTTTCAGCGCTGTCCCGCCGCTGCTGGAGCTCTGGTCGGTCCCGGCAGGAAAGGCCACGCCAATCCAGTAGGTAGGCCGCTGGGGTGGGGCGAGGACGCGACTCGAATAATAGTCGCGTCTTCACCAGGAAGCGACTGAAGGACGGTATCCCCCGCACCGTGCCCTCTTCCCCCACATTAAAACATTAAAAAAAACATCAAAAACACACTTCAACATAACAAAAAAAACGAAACAACAGAAAGATACCGGGCTGAAGGTGGAGGCAGCTGACACCAGCGCCACCGGAAGTACGATTTGAACCAGTAAATGTCCACATTGACTGGGCTATTTTAAAGAACTAATTTGAAGGCAACAGATTAGATTTGGAAAAGCTAAATACCGCAGAAATCTGAAATATCGCTGGAAATCTGAAATGAGTAGGTTAACATATGATGAGCATTTGGCATCACTGGGCCTCCACTTGCTGGAGTTTAGACTAGTGTTCCCTGCACACTAACATGATCTTACATAAACTAGGGACATGTTACATTTATATCACTTATTACATTTATTCCTCGGTATAATTTACATTTATACCAAGACAATTGACGTCCAAACGTGGACGTCTTTGGAGTGTGGGAGGAAACCGAAGATCCCGGAGAAAACCCACGCAGGTCACGGGGAGGACGTACAAACTCCGTACAGACAGCGCCCGCAATCAGGATCGAACCCGGGTCTTTGGCGCTGTGAGGCAGCAACTCTACCGCTGCGCCACCGTGCCGCCTGGTATTGTTAGACAAGAGACAATAGACAATGGGTGCAGGAGGAGGCCATTCGGCCCTTCGAGCCAGCATCCGCCATTCAATATGATCACAATAGAATAGGTGCAGGAGTGGGCCATTCGGCCCTTCGAGCCAGCACCCGCCATTCAATGTGATCATGGCTGATCATCCCCAATCGGTACCCCGTTCCTGCCTTCTCCCCCATATCCCCTGACTGCGCTATCTTTAAGAGTCCGATCTAGCTCTCTCTTGAAAGCATCCAGAGAACCCGCCTCCACCGCCCTCTGAGGCAGAGAATTCCACAGACTCACCACTCTCTGACGGCCGACAGTATATTTGTGAGCATTAAGATGACAGAACGGAAAGTGTTTAAGTCGTTTGTTTGCATCCTACACTTCTCTGTGGGTTTTTACGTTCGGGATAAAAGTGTAATCTGAACAGCACAACGACTGCAGAAAGATGGCAAAGCTATCAGACAGTTACGATCTGAAGCTTTGTATTCTTCTTCAGGATAAATTCATCATGACCAATCTACCGCTGTGGAGATCCCTGGAATATTGCTGAAAGCAGAAGCATTTGAAGTTGTGAATATCTCCGTGGGGGGGGGGGAAAGCTCTTCGAGCCGAGGAGTTGATGATGTGGGAGGATTCCTGTCAAATTGTCTGCTATCCGAAGTGACAGCAGATTGAGGGCTTACATGCATACGAGATGCAGAATAACTGAATAACTGATGCAGAATCGGTGACGCATCGGGTAGAGTCATAAACTGGAGCCCAGATCATCATGCAGACCAGATATCCCAACCATCGACACCATCTATGCTTCACACTGCCAAAGTGGGAAACAACCCCCAAAATAATCGACAATAGACAATGGACAAATAGGCGCAGGAGTAGGCCAGTCGCCCCACCCCATCAAAGACAAATCATCAAAGGACGCGGCACGGTGGCACTGCTGCAGAGGCAATCGACAATAGACAATAGACAATAGGTGCAGGAGTAGGCCATTCGGCCCTTCGAGCCAGCGCCGCCATTCAATGTGATCATGGCTGATCATCCCCAATCAGTACCCCGTTCCTGCCTTCTCCCCATATCCCCTGACTCCGCTATCTTAAAGAGCCCTATCTAGCTCTCTCTTGAAAGTATCCACAGAACCGGCCCTCTGAGGCAGAGAATTCCACAGACTCACCACTCTCTGTGTGAAAAAGTGCTTCCTCGTCTCCGTTCTAAATGGCTTACTCCTTATTCTTAAACTGTGTGGCCCCTGGTTCTGGACTCCCCCCAACATTGGGAACATGTTTCCTGCCTCTAGCGTGTCCAAGCCCTTAATAATCTTATATGTTTCAATAAGATCCCCCTCTCATCCTTCTGAATTCCAGAGTTGCTGCCTCACAGCGCCAGAGACCCGGGTTCGATCCCGACCACGGGTGCTGTCTTTACGGAGTTTGTACGTTCTCCCCGTGACCTTTGTATGCTCTCCCCATATACCCAGAGTGCTGGAGCATATCAGCGGGTCAGGCAGCATCTTAGGAGAGCATGTATAGGCGGCGTTTTGGGTCGGGACTTGCTTCAGACTATGGGACCAACTTGGGTAGGCATCTTGGTCCAGCATGGAGGAGTTGGGCCGAAGGGACTTTATCCGTGCTGTCTGATGGCATCTCTATGTTTCAGATCAAGGATCATTTATCAGATGGCACAGCGGTAGAGTCGGTGCCTCACAGTGCCAGAAACTTTGGGTTCGATCCCGACTACGGGTGCTGTCAGTACGGAGTTTGCATGTTCTCTACACCAACGACTGCACCTCCACTGACTCCGCTGTCAAGCTTCTCAAGTTTGCGGACGACACAACCCTGATTGGACTGATCCAGGATGGGGAGGAATCTGCGTACAGACAGGAAGTGACACAGCTGGCGTCCTGGTGCCATCGCAACAACCTGGAGCTCAATGCCCTTATGACAGTGGAATCGATTGTGGACTTTAGGAGAGCTCCCCCTCCCCTCACCTCACACACCATCAACAACACCACAGTCACATCTGTGGAGTCTTTTAAGTCCCTGGGAACCATCATCTCCGAGGACCCTAAGTGGGGGGGCTACCATCGACTCCACAGTCAAAAAGGCACAACAGAGGATGTACTTCCTGCGGCAGCTGAGGAAGCACAATCTGCCACAGGCAATGATGGTCCAATTCTATACGGCCATCGTAGAGTCTGTCCTCACCTTCTCCATCATGGTCTGGTTCGGCTCAGCCACCAAGCACGACATCCGGAGGCTGCAGCGAATCGTCCGATCGGCTGAGAAGGTTATTGGCTGCAACCTTCCCTCTATTGATGAACTGTACACTGCAAGGGCCAGGAAGCGAGCGGGCAAGATCATCTCTGACCCCTCTCACCCTGGCCACAAACTCTTTGAATCACTTCCCTCTGGAAGGCGACTCCGGACTGTCAAAGCTGTCACAGCCAGACATAGAAACAGTTTTTATCCACGAGTATCCAAATATTCAAAAATCTGTAGCCTCCTTTTTGCTCTGATATTTTATTAAATTCGTATGTTTAATCGATAATGTTTTATTATTAATGTTTAATGTTTTATGTGTCATTCCTGTAGATGGTTTATGCATGCAACCTATAATGTAGCTACCTCAATATCACTAACCACGCCTTAGTCATCTCAGTATAACTGTGATATCTTCCCCTTGTTCCTCCCTGGGTTCCAGTACGCCTGAAGACTAGATGCAGTCAGTGCTGTGACGTGCTTCACATGTGCCTTTATTAAATACTCAGTAAAGTTACAATGTGTCAGACTTAATATCTTTACATGGTGTCAGCAAGTTAAACGCACGCCTCCTGTCTATCGGGTTTTATTTGCCCCTAGTTTTACTAGTGTTTAATTCCCCATTTGCCATGGCATTCTCGTGCCGCAAGCCCTCTCCCCTTGTCTTTGACGCTGACATTGCGGAGCGATGGGCTACTTCCGTGATGGACTACAACCACTTCATCAACATCGTGCACGGAAACGACCCTGATGCGGTCAAAGCCTCACTCCTGCTGAACCTTGCCGGTCCCGATGCTATGAAGCGAGCTCAGACTTCCCGCTTCGGGCTCGGCGCTGCCTGCCTGCAACTCCATGATGACGGCTCGCTACAGCCCATTTCTTATGCCTCGCGTACCATGACAGACACTGAGCAGCGCTATGCACAAATCGAGAAGGAGCTTCTTGCGGTTGTATTCGCCTGCTCCAAGTTCAAGGACTTCCTTTTCGGTACCAGGTTCACCGTCGAGACGGATCATCAACCCTTGGTGACCATCCTCAATAAGCCTATCCACATCGCTCCAGCTAGACTCCAGCGCATGTTGTTACAGCTCTAGCGGTTCGACTTTCTGATCGTGTACAAGAGGGGCACCGAGATGCATGTGGCCGACGCGCTGTCCAGGGCCCCCCGCTCCTCCTGTGACAGGCACCCCTACGAGCAGGAGGATCTGCAGGTACTAAATGTCAACTTTGTTCCCTCTAAGCAGCTGCAGTGCCTGGTTGAGCACACCGCCAACGACCCCGACCTGCAACAGCTCGCAGCTGTCATCCAGCGTGGGTGGCCCAGCAGACGCACCTCACTGCCTGCGGGCGCCCACCCTTTCTTTCTGGTCCGCAACGAGCTTGTGCTCCGGGACGGCATCATCATCAAGGGTCACAAGGTGGTCGTCCCTGCCTCCCTATACGACTTGTACTACAACGCTGCCCACATGGGGCATCCCGGAGCCGATGCCACCGTCTCACATGCCCAAGAACAATACTATTGGCCCGGCATGGCCAAGTACATTAAAGCCCGAGTAGCCTCCTGTCCTGATTGCAACACCCTGGCCCCACATCAGCAGCGCCAGCCACTTCTGCAGCAGCCTGCGCCTGCTATGCCCTGGACCTCGCTGGCTGCTGACATATTCGAATGGCGAGGCAAGCACTACCTAGTGTTGGTTGATTCATACTCCAACTGGTTCGAAGTGGATCTTCTCCCTGCTATCACCTCTGAAATGGTTATTAGTAAGCTGCGCAGACACTTTGCTACCTTTGGGTCCCCGGTCCGCTTGCAGACCGACAACGGCCGTCAGTTCGCCAGCGCAGAATTCCAGGCTTTCGCTGTGAAGTGGAACTTCACTCACTATACCAGCAGCCCCGAATACCCGCAGAGCAACGGCCTGGCCGAGCGAGCTGTCCGCAGTGCCAAGAATTTACTCGAGCAGTCTCGTCTCTCCAATGCTGACTTCTACCTGGGTCTACTCAACCTTCGCAACATCTCACGGGACCCTACCATGCGATCCCCTGCCCAACGTCTGATGTCCCGCGTGCTTCGCCCACCGATGCCGATCGCCCAACAATCCCTGGCGCCCAAGGTCCTCCAGCCTGCCGCCGTCCAGCAACGGATTGCTCACAAGCATGAGGTACAGCGCCGCTCTCACGACAAGTCCTGCCGCCCGCTCTCGCCACTACTGCCTGGCCAGGTCGTCCGCATGCAGACAGCCACCGGATTCTCCCGGCTCGCAACCGTTGTTGGTGTGGACGATTCCCCGAGATCTTACCTGGTGGACTTTGATGGAACTGTCTACCGCCAGAGCCGCCAGCACCTGTTGGCCGTTAACGAGCCTCAGCCTCCTCCTGCGGATCCTTAAGCTCCTCCGTTGCGTTTCGAGCCTGTCATTACTAATTACCCCACAGCTCCCTGCATGCCCCGGTCAGTTCGCTTGCCGCGTGCGTGCGTGCGTGCGTGCGTGTGTGTGTGTGTGTGTGTGCGCTCGCGTGTGTGTATGTGTGTGTATGTGTGTGTGTGTGTGTGTGTGTGTGTGTGTTTGCGTGTGAGTGTGTGTATGTGTGTGCGTGCGTGTGTGTGCATATGTGTGTGTGTGTGTGTGTGTGGGTGTGTGTTTGCGTGTGTGTGTTTGCGTGTGAGTGTGTGCATGTGTATGTGTGTGTGCGTGTGCGTGTGTTGACAATTATACCAAGCCAATTAACCTACAAACCTGCGCGTCTTTGGAGTGTGGGAGGAAACCGGAGCACCCGGAGAAAACCCACGCAGGTCACGGGGAGAACGTGCAAACTCCGTACAGACAGCATCTGTAGTCGGGAATGAACCCGGGTCTCTGGTGCTGTGAGGCGGCAACTCTACCGCTGCCCCACCGTGCCGCCCATCTCTTCTCTCCGGAGACGTTGCCTGACCCGCTGAGTTACTCCAGGCGCTTTGTGTCTTTCCCTCTGCGGTAGTTATTTTTACTCCAATGTTTTTTTCTCCGCACGTCTGAACATCCTGAATATCTGAATCGGAACATCCTCTGAGCATCAAGTTCGTTTTCATTGTAGCCAATCCTTCAAACCTTTGATAGACGCATAAACGCTGGAGTAACTCAGCGGGTCAGGCAAGCATCTCTGGAGAGAAGGAACGGGCGACGTTTCGGGTCGAGACTCTTCTTTGAACCTCACACTTCAAGTTTGTTCGGTTTTGTCAAATCAAAAATCTAATCTCCAGTTTTCATTTCCGTGGGTCAGTTTTCAGAGATTTTCCTCTCTCCATCTATTAGACAATATTTCAAAGATTGGAATAGTTCTTTAATGATTTCCCGTCTGAGAGCGCGCATGTACAGAAATTCGACATTTGAAATTAAAACACTATCTTCCTCGATCTCTCTGTAATGAGTCCCATTTGATCCCTTTCAATTAGGGATCCTAGTGGTAAATGAAACTATCCAATACCACCAAATCAAACCATCTTCAATCGACAAAATCCATTACTATTGATTTAAATACATGAGAAATCAGTCGGAGGTTTGGATAATATTTCCTTTGTAATAATACCCCTATCAACCACGTTCAGTTTCAGTCTAGTTTATTGTCACGTGTACCGAGGTACAGTGAAAAGCTTTTGTTGTGCGCTAACCAGTCAGCGGAAAGACAATACATGATTACAATCGAGCCATTCACAGTAGGTAGACAAAAAATGGTGGAGAAACTCAGTGGGTGAGAAACATAGAAACATAGACAATAGGTGCAGGAGTAGGCCATTCGGCCCTTCGAGCCTGCACCGCCATTCAATATGATCATGGCTGATCATCCAACTCAGTATCCTGTACCTGCCTTCTCTCCATACCCCCTGATCCCTTTAGCCACAAGGGCCACATCTAACTCCCTCTTAAATATAGCCAATGAACTGGCCTCAACTACCTTCTGTGGCAGAGAGTTCCACAGATTCACCACTCTCTGTGTGAAAAAAAAATTCTCATCTCGGTCCTAAAAGATTTCCCCCTTATCCTTAAACTGTGATCCCTTGTTCTGGACTTCCCCAACATCGGGAGCAATCTTCCTGCATCTAGCCTGTCCAACCCCTTAAGAATTTTGTAAGTTTCTATAAGATCCCCCCCTCAATCTTCTAAATTCTAGCGAGTACAAGCCGAGTCTATCCAGTCTTTCTTCATATGAAAGTCCTGACATCCCAGGAATCAGTCTGGTGAACCTTCTCTGCACTCCCTCTATGGCAAGAATGTCTTTCCTCAGATTTGGAGACCAAAACTGTACGCAATACTCCAGGTGTGGCCTCACCAAGACCCTGTACAACTGCAGTAAGGCAGCATCTATGGAGAGAAAGAATATGCGACGTTTCGGGTCGAGACCCTTCTTCAGACTAATGAAGAGTCTGAAGAAGGGTCTCGACCCAAAACGTCACCTATTATTTCTCTCCATAGACGCTGCCTCACCCACTGAGTTTCTCAGGCATTTTCTGTCTACCTTCGATTATTCCAGCATCTGCAGTTCTTTCTTAAACACGAGCCATTTACAGTGTACAGATACATGATTAGGGAATAACGTTCAGTGCAAGGTAAAGCCAGCAAAGTCCGATCAAAGATAGTCCGAAAGTTGAGTTTAGATTAGTTTAGAGATACAGCACGGAAACAGGCCCATCGGGCGACCAGCGATCCCCGAACACAAACGCCATCCCACTCACACTAGGGACAATTTAAAATTGTACCAAGCCAATTAGACGACAGGCCTGTACGTTGTCTCCGTTCTAAATGGCTTATCCCTTATTCTTAAACTGTGTGGCCCCTGGTTCTGGACTCCCTCAACATCGGGAACATGTTTCCTGCCTCTAGTGTGTCCAAACCCTTAATAATCTTATATGTTTCAATAAGATCTCCTCTCATCCTTCTAAACTCCAGAGTGTACAAGCCCAGCCGCTCCATTCTCTCAGCATATGACAGTCCCGCCATCCCGGGAATTAACCTGGTGAACCTACGCTGCACTCCCTCAATAGCAAGAATGTCCTTCCTCAAATTAGGAAGCAAATGTCCTTCATCTCAAAATATGAGGTACTGTTCCTCCAATTTGAGCTGGGCCTCCCTCTGACAATGTGGTATTTGTGGAATTCCCTGCCACAGAGGGCAGTGGAGGCCAAGTCACTGGATGGATTTAAGAGAGAGTTAGATAGAGCTCTAGGGGCTAGTGGAGTCAAGGGATATGGGGAGAAGGCAGGCACGGGTTATTGATTGGGGACGATCAGCCATGATCACAATGAATGGCGGTGCAGGCTCGAAGGGCCGAATGGCCTCCTCCTGCACCTATTTTCTATGTTTCTATGTTTCTAATGGAGGAGGCCCAGGACAGAAAGGTCAGATTGGGAATGGGAGGGGGAGTCGAGGTGCTGAGCCACCGGGAGATCAGGTAGGTTTAGATGGACTGAGCGGAGGTGTTCAGGGAAACGATCGCCGAGCCTGCGCTTGGTTCCGTCGATGTTCAGGAGTCCACACCTGGAATAGCGGATGTAGAATGGATGAGGTTGGAGGAGGTGCAAGTGAACCTCTGCCTCACCTGGAAAGGTTTGTCGCCGGGGTCCTTGGACAGAGTATTGGGAATGGAAGAATGAGTTAAATCATCTTTGCTTACATCCCACAGTCACTTGATGAATTCCGTGCCAACCTCCGGGGTGAGACTTGAACCTGTAACTTCATGGTTCAAAAGCAAGTTGCTACGCAGTGAACCGCAGCTGCCAGAAAGCAGAGAAAAGCTCCAGAACGATTGAAGCCAGTCACCGCACTTCATTAAAATAAGCCCTTTGAAAAGAAAAACATATAATTATTTCGGAGAAAGGCAGCGAATTAGGAATTCAGCTGGCGTGCGGGTCAGATCTAATGTGACACTCATCTCGGCCACTGTGCCAAGAATGTCTGAGTTGTCTGCAAAATATTCCAAATCCGTGCTTTATGTTAAGTATCATAGAAACATAGAAAATAGGTGCAGGAGGAGGCCATTCGGCCCTTTGAGCCTGCACCGCCATTCAATATGAACATGGCTAATCATCCCCAATCAATAACCCGTGCCTGCCTTCTCCTCATATCCCTTGACTCCATTAGCCCCTAGAGCTCTATCTAACTCTCTCTTAAATCCATCCAGTGACTTGGCCTCCACTGCCCTCTGTGGCAGGGAATTCCACAAATTCACAACTCTCTGGGTGAAAAAGTTTTTTCTCACCTCAGTCTTAAATGGCCTCCCCTTTATTCGAAGACTGTGGCCCCTGGTTCTGGACTCGCCCAACATTGGGAACATATTTCCTGCATCTAGCTTGTCCAGTTCTTTTATAATTTTATATGTTTCTATAAGATCTCCCCCTCATCCTTCTAAACTCCAGTGAATACAAGTATCATTTAGTTTAGCTTAGGGATACACAGCCCAGAAACAGGCCCCATCGGTCCGCGCCGACCAGCGATCACCCCGTACACTCACACACTGAGGGACAATTTACATTTATAACAAGCCAATTAACTAACAAACCTGTACGTCTTTGGTGTGTGGGAAGAAACCGGAGCACCCGGAGAAAACCCACGCGCAGGTCACGGGGAGAACGTACATAACTCCGCACAGACTGCCCCCGTAGGCAGGATCGAGCCCGGGACTCTGGCGCTGTGAGGTGGCAACTCCACCTCTGCGCCCCCGTGCACGTCAATCGAGATCAAACCGAGAACAGTACAGCACAGGAACAGGCCATTCGGCCCACCATCTCCATGCTGTTAAATTCATCTCCTCTGCCTGCACGTGTTCCTAAGTTTAGAAGTGATAGGAGCAGAATTAGGCCATTCGGCCCATCAAGTCTACTCCGCCATTCAGTCATGACTGAACTATCTCTCCCTCCTAACCCTATTCTCCTGCCTGCTCCCCATAACCCCTGACCCCCGCACTAATCAAGAATCTTTCTATCTCTGATCCATGTCTCTGGATACTTTCAAGAGAGAGCTAGATAGGGCTCTTAAAGATAGCGGAGTCAGGGGATATGGGGAGAAGGCAGGAACGGGGTACTGATTGGGGATGATCAGCCATGATCACATTGAATGGCGGTGCTGGCTCGAAGGGCTGAATGGCCTACTCCTGCACCTATTGTCTATTGTCTATTGTCATGTCCAAACAGACCTGTCTATTTACAAGCCTCTTAAAAGCAGTTGAATGCATTTTAATAGGTCACAGAGTCATAGAGAGATACAGTGTGGAAACAGGCCCTTCGGCCCAACTTGCCCACACTGGCCAACAAGTCCCAGCTACACCAGTCCCACCTGCCCGCGTCTGGCCCATATCCATCCAAACCTGTCCTATCCATGTACCTATCATTACATTTAATTTTTAAATGATTCTGAATTCTCAAAATGTTTTTTTAAATCTAGGTCAGGTTTTAAATGTGTCTGTCTATCTGAGGTGTTTGAAAACGGAACAGAGAGAGATTTATGGACACAGACAGTAATCTTTAAATCATCGGTAGTCAGACTGCCTGCGGATGTAACTGTGACGACAACGCATGCACTGAGACACATTGGCTTCAATCTCAATCATTATCTGAACGTACTTCTGTACGATGGAAGATCACTATCTTCTTTAGTCACTCACAGTCAGAGAGTCACAGAGACACAGTCATAGTCAGTCAGTCATAAAGTCACAGAGTCACACAGACACAGAGACACAGAGACACACACACAGAGACACGGAGACACAGACACACAGAGTCACAGAGACACAGAGACACAGAGTCACAGAGACACAGGGACACAGAGACACAGAGACACAGAGTTACAGAGACACAGAGACACAGAGACACAGAGACACAGAGACACAGAGACACAGAGACACAGAGACACAGAGACACAGAGACACAGAGTCACAGGGACACAGAGACACAGAGACACAGAGACACAGAGACACAGAGACACAGAGACACAGAGACACAGTGATATTCCAATTTCCAAGGGTGGACCTCGTTGAAACACACCGAATAGTGAAAGTCGTGGATAGATTGAATGTGGAGAGGACATTTCCACTAGTGGGAGAATCTTGGATCAGAGGACAGACCCTCAGAATCAAAGGACATATGGTTTGGGATCAGCGCCATACAAAACCACAATAAAATTGTAGACCATCACACAAACCAACCTCCCTTCCATCGACTCCATCTACACCTCACGCTGCCTCGGCAAGGCCAGCAGCATCATCAAGGACCAGTCGCACCCCGGCCACTCCCTCTTCTCCCCTCTCCCATCGGGCAAGAGTTACAGAAGTGTGAAAACAAATGCACACCTCCAGATTCAGGGACAGTTTCTTCCCAGCTGTTATCAGGCAACTGAACCATCCTACCACAAGCAGAGAGCGGTCCTGAACTACTATCTACCTTAATAGAGGCCCTCGGACTATCTTTGATCGGGCTTTACTGGAGTTTATCTTGCATTAGATGTTATTCATGTTATTCCCTTTATCATGTATCTGTACACTCTGAACAGCTCGATTGTAATCATGTATTGTCTTTCCGCTGACTGGTTAGCGCGCAACAAAAGCTTTTCACTGTACCTCGGTACACGTGACAATAAACTCGTGACAATGAATTAGTTTCATAACATCATAAGACGTAAGACTTCTCGACAGATGGCACAATGGGCTAAGTGTTTGGCTGGCGACCAGAAGGTAGCCGGTTCGAATCCCCTTGGAGTGCATACTGTCGTTGTGTCCTTGGGCAAGACACTTCACCCACCTTTGCCTGTGTGTGAATGTGTGTGAGTGATTGGTGGTGGTCGGAGGGGCCATAGGCGCAGATTGGCAGCCGCGCTTCCGTCAGTCTGCCCCAGGGCAGCTGTGGCTACAGAAGTAGCTTACCACCACCGAGTGTGACTGAGGAGTGAATGAATAATGCGATGTAAAGCGCCTTGAGTATTCTAGAAAGGCGCTATATAAATACCATCCATTATTATTATTTTACACCTCAGGCTGCCTCGGCAAGGCCAGCAGCATAATGATGGACCAGTCTCACCCTGGTCACTCCCTCTTCCCCCCTCTCCCATCAGGCAAGAGGTACAGAAGTGTGAAAACGCACACCTCCAGATTCAGGGGCAGAGCGGAGGAAGGTGACAGCGAGCTCTGTAGCGATGTGTTATAGTGCAGACCACAACACAGAACTGCTACGGAAGGTAGACTCAAAATGCTGGAGTAACTCAGCGGGACAGGCAGCATCTCTGGAGGGAAGGAACGGGTGACGTTTCGGGTCGAGACCCTTCTTCCGACTGAGAGTCGGGGGAGAGGGAATCGAGAGGCACAAAGAACAAATGAATGAAAGGCGCGCGGAAGGACAAACCAAAGCCGGCGACGATGATCAAGGAAAGGTGGAGCCCACAATGGTCCATTGTTGGCTGTGGAGAAGGTGATAACGGGTGAAATTAACGAGTGAAACTAAGCAGAACGACTCCCAGTCTGAAGAAGGGTCTCGACCAGAAACGTCATCCGTTCCTTCTCTCCGGAGATGCTGCCTGTCCCGCTGAGTTACTCCAGCACTTTGTGTATTTCTCCGTTTTGAACCAGCATCTGCAGTTCCTTCCTGGGGTCAAGGAAAGAGCGTTCACGTCGCGGCCCTCTTTCCACCAATCTTTCCACCACCACACACAAGAGTCACAGAGGCAGACACCATTGTATGCAGATAGACAATAGACAATAGTTGCTGTTGTCAGTGGGTCCCCATCTAGCATTGTAGATGTCTATAACTTGAGGGACGTGGCTGATGGAAGATGCTTCAATGATGTCCATCATGAAGGGTTGGTCCAACATACTAGGAGATGTTCAGTTTAGTTTAGTTTAGAGATACAGCGCGGAAACAGGCCCTTCAGCCCACCGAGTCTACACCGACCAGCGATCCCCCGTTCATACTAGTTCTATGTTATCCCACTTTCTAATCCACTCTCCACACAATAGACAATAGACAATAGGTGCAGGAGGAGGCCATTCAGCCCTTCGAGCCAGCACCGCCATTCAATGTGATCATGGATTTCTGGATGTGATCATGGATTTCATGGAGTCACTGGATGGATTTAAGAGAGAGTTAGATAGAGCTCTAGGGGCTAGTGGAGTCAAGGGATATGGGGAGAAGGCAGGCGCGGGTTATTGATAGGGGACGATCAGCCATTATCACAATGAATGGCGGTGCTGGCTCGACGGGCCGAATGGCCTCCTCCTGCACCTATTTTCTATGTTACTATGTTTCTATGGCTGATCATCCACAATCAGTACCCCGTTCCTGCCTTCTCCCCATATCCCCTGACTCCGCTATCTTTAAGAGCCCTATCTAGCTCTCTCTTGAAAGCATCCAGAGAACCGGCCTCCACCGCCCTCTGAGGCAGAGAATTCCACAGACTCACAACTCTCTGTGGGTGAAAAAAGTGTTTCCTCATCTCCGATCTAAATGGCTTAAACTGTGGCCCCTGCTTCTGGACTCCCCCAACATCGGGATGCCGAGGAGTGTGTCCATCTCTGGATGAACAACTTCTAATCTTGTGTGTGGACTCGACAACAAGAAGAAGAAATTCCTTCCCACACATTTCCCCTGAACTGCTACAATTGAGTGAATGTTGCCAATAATCCTCTACCTCCCTTTGAAATATAATCCAAACTGCAAAGGTCTCTTCAACGAGAGGCATACATTATGAATATTATTTTCGTTAGCGCACTGAAATCGACTTCCCTCTGTAAATAAATGATCTCCATAATAGCCTATCGTTTAATGTAATGGTAATTGTGTAAAACGGCAATGCAAGATGTCAGGCATAATTAAAATTTCGAGCTCAATGGGCCATAATGTTAAAATTAATTTACCGGTATATGTCGTCTTACACTATATCATCGAGCTGGGGAGAATTTCAAAAGCAAAGGGGATTTTCTTTGTAAGGTTCAGAAGTGATAGGAGCAGAATTAGGCCATTCGGCCCATCAAGTCTACTCCGCCATTCAATCACGGCTGATCTACCTCTCCCTCCTAACTCCATTCTCCTGCCTTCTCCCCATAACCTCCTGACACCCGTACTAATCAAGAATCTATCTATCTCTGCCTTAAAAATATCCACTGACTTGGCCTCCACAGCCGTCTGTGGCAAAGAATTCCACAGATTCACCACCCTCCTTGGTGTTTGTAGCATTTAATAGTCTCTGCCTTAAAATTATCCATGGAGTTGGCCTCCACAGCCTACTGTGGCAATAGGGTAGTGTTAGTGTTCGGGGATCGCTGGTCGGCACAGACTCGGTGGGCCGAAGGGCCTGTTTCCGTGCTGTGTCTCTAAACTAAACTAAACTAAAGGCGGGTAAAGTTCATGTTCATGAGTGATAGATGCAGAATTAGGCCATTCAGCCCATCAAGTCTACTCCGCCATTCATCTATCTCCCTCCTAACTTCACCCTCCTGTCTTCTCCCCATAACCTCCTGACACCCTCACTAATCAACAATCTATCTATCTCTGCCTTAAAAATATTCACTGACTTGGCCTCCACAGCCGTCTGTGGCAAAGAATTCCACAGATTCACCACCCTCTGACGAAATAAATTCCTCCTCATCTCCTTCATAAAGGAACGTCCTTTAATTCTGGGGATGTGACCTCTAGTCCTAGACTCTCCCACTAGTGGAAACAACCTTTTGTAGGAGGATAACTCTTTGTAAAGATTTGTGTCATTTCTACACTTACACTCAGATTATTTAAACTTAGCCAATTAACCTACAAACCTACACGTCTTTGGAGTGCGGGAGGAAACCGGAGCATCCGGAGGAAACCCACGCGGTCACAGGTAGAACGTGCAAACTCCGCACAGACAGCACCGGCACGGTGGCGCAGCGGTAGAGTTGCTGCCTCACAGCGCCAGAGACCCGGGTTCGATCCTGACTACGGGTGCTGTCTGTACGGAGTTTGTACGTTCTCCCCGTGACCTGCGTGGGTTTTCTCCGGGTGCTCCGGTTTCCTCCCACACTCCAAAGTCGTGCCGGTTTGTAGGTACTGGTACATGGATAGAAAAGGTTTAAAGGGATATGAGGCAAACGCGGGCAGGTGGGACTAGCTTACTTGGGACACGGCATGGACGAGTTGGGCCGAAGGGCCTGATGCTGTCCTGTATGGCTGGGTGATGCTACTCCACAGTTGAAGATTATGGGGTGGCACGTTGGCGCAGCGGTAGAGTTGCTGCCTCACAGCGCCAGTGACCTGGGTTCGACCCTGACCATGGGGGCTGTCTGTGGAGTTTGTACGTTCTCCCTGTGACCTGCGTGGGTTTTCTCCTGGTGCTCCGGTTTCTTCCCACACTCCAAAGACCAGCATGTTTGTAGGTTAATTGGCGTGGTATAAATGTAAATTGTCCCTGGTGTGTGTGGGATAGTGTTAGCGTGCGGGGATCGCTGGTCGGCATGGACTCGGTGGGCCGAAGGGCCTGTTTCCCCGCTGCATCTTTAAACTGTGCAGTGTTTGGTCTACTAATTTGAGGAAGGACATTCTTGCTATTGAGGGAGTGCAGCGTGGGTTCATGAGGTAAATTCCCAGGATGACGGGACTGTCATATGTTGACAGAATGGAACAACTGGGCTTGTATTCACTGGAATTTAGAAGGATGAGAGGGTTCTCATCATATGAAATTATTAAGGGATTGGACAGGCTAGGTGCAGGAAACATGTTCCCCATGTTGGGGGAGTCCAGAACCAGTGGTCACAGTTTAAGAATAAGGGGTCGGCCATTTAGAACTGAGATGAGGAAAAACTTTTCACCCAGAGAATTGTGAATCTGTGGAATTCTCTGCCACAGAAGGCAGTGGAGGCCGATTCACTGGATGTATTCAAGAGAGAGTTAGATTTAGCTCTTAGGGCTAACGGAATCATGGGATATGGGAAAAAGCCGGAACAGGGTACTGATTTTGGATGATCAGCCATAGCGCAAGATGTACTTCCTACGGCAGCTGAGAAAGCACAATCTGCCACAGGCAATGACGGTCCAATTCTACACGGCCATCGTAGAGTGTGTCCTCACCTTCTCCATCGTGGTCTGGTTTGGCTCAGCCACCAAGCACGACATCCGGAGGCTGCAGCGAATCGTCCGATCAGCTGAGAAGGTTATTGGCTGCGACCTTCCCTCCATTGATGAACTGTACACTGCAAGGGCCAGGAAGCGAGCGGGCAAGATCATCTCTGACCCCTCTCACCCTGGCCACAAACTCTTTGAATCACTTCCCTCTGGAAGGCGACTCCGGACTGTCAAAGCTGTCACAGCCAGACATAGAAACAGCTTTTATCCACGAGTAGTAGCTCTACTCAATAACCATAAACCTGTAGCCTCCTTTTGCTCTGGAATTTAATTTAATTCACATGTTTAATCAATAATGTTTTATTATTAATGTTTAATGTTTTATGAGTCATTCCTAACTGTCACTGTATGTCATGTTGTCACTTGTGGGCGGAGCACCAAGGCAAATTCCTTGTATGTGAATATTTGGCCAATAAACTTATTCGTACTCAAAAATGTGAGTCTCTTTATCCTGTGTCTGTGCACTGTGGCCAGTTTCATTGTGATCATGTATAGTCTTGTACACAAATAACTATGACAATTTCATTCAAGAGCCCATTTCAAATTCACAATTTGGGCACAGTTATGCTGTAGTTCCTATTACTTGATTTTCATGTGTCATCTTTGTTGTTAGGAGGCAGACCTATACCAGCACTGGAAAATATTCCTTTTTATGCTAATATTACACATGGAATGGATCTTGGACGGCATCTTGAAAATTAGACCTTCCCAGTGGTCTGACTGTGCTAGACTTTCTGATCTGATATTAAGCACAACTTGTAGCAATTTTTTTTAGGGTAAGGTTTTTTTTGTCATATATGCAGCCGCCTTAATACTTGGCCAATAAACTTATTCATTCATTCAAACTTAATCATTCATAAACTTAAGGGGCCTGTCCCACTTTCAAGACCTTGACTCATACTCGCAGCTTGGTCGTCACGAGGTCGTAGGTAGGTCGTAGCAGGCCGTGATGCTAGTCGTAGGTACTCGTGGCATCAAGTAGGTCGGGGTGTTTTTTCTAGCCTGATGAAAAATGTCCACGAGTAAAAAAGGTGGTGAATTAGGTCGTGAAAGTGGGACAGGCCCTTTATTGAATGGCGGTCCTGGCTCGAAGGGCCGAATGGCCTACTCCTGCACCTATTTTCTATGTTTCTAAACTAAGTTTTATTTTGCCTCCCATCCACCTTGTTAATCATGTATCCACTTCTGCCGCGAAAAAACCATTCAACGACTCTGCTTCCATTCCCTTTAGAAAACCATGGGACTAGGGGAGATTATGTGTTCGGCACGGACTAGAAGGGTCGAGATGGCCTGTTTCCGTGCTGTAATTGTTATATTATATGGTTGTTATATGGTTATATAAGTTGGCACTCTATTACACTGAGCACTCTATATTTGATAGCACCTTCCAAAAACAGGGCACACATCAAAACACTGTTAAAACATAGAAACATAGAAAATAGGTGCAGGAGTAGGCCATTCAGCCCATCGAGCCTGCACCACCATTCAATATGATCATGGCTGATCATCCAACTCAGTATCCTGTACCTGCCTTCTCTCCATACCCCCTGAACCCTTTAGCCACAAGGGCCACATCTAACTCCCTCTTAAATATAGCCAATGAACTGGCCTCAACTACCTTCTGTGGCAGAGAATTCCAGAGATTCACCACTCTCTGTGTGAAAAATGTTTTTCTCATCTCGGTCCGAAAAGATTTCCCCCTTATCCTTAAACTGTGACCCCTTGTCCTGGACTTCCCCAACATCGGGAACAATCTTCCTGCATCTAGCCTATCCAACCCCTTAAGAATTTTGTAAGTTTCTATAAGATCCCCCCTCAAACTTCTAAATTCTAGCGAGTACAAGCCGAGTCTATCCAGTCTTTCTTCATATGAAAGTCCTGACATCCCAGGAATCAGTCTGGTGAACTGGAGGTATGATCAGCCATAATCATATTGAATGGCGGTGCAGGCTCGAAGGGCCGAATGGCCTACTCCTGCACCTAATTTCTATGTTTCTATGAACCTTCTCTGTACTCCCTCTATGGCAAGAATGTCCTTCCTCAGATTAGGAGACCAAAACTGTATGCAATACTCCAGGTGTGGTCTCACCAAGACCCTGTACAACTGCAGTAGAACCTCCCTGCTCCTATACTCAAATCCTTTTGCTATGAATGCTAACATACCATTCGCTTTCTTCTCTTATGTGGGACCTTGTCGAAAGTCTTCTGAAAGTCCAGATATAACACATCCACTGGTTCTCCCTTATCCACTCTACTAGTTACATCCTCGAAAAATTCTATAAGATTCGTCAGACATGATTTACCTTTCATAAATCCATGCTGACTTTGTCCAATGATTTCACCTATTTCATCTATATTTGATAGCACCTTCCAAAAACAGGGCACACATCAAAACACTGTACACTTTGAACTAACTGTGTACAGCAAGCCAGTGACACAGCGTGGAAACAGGCCCTTCGGCCCAACTTGCCCACACCAGCCAACATGTCCCATCAGCACTAGTCCCACCTGCCTGCGTTTGGCCCATATCCCGCCAAACCTGTCCTCACCATGCACCTGTCTGACTGCTTTCTTTTACATTGCAATAGTCCCTGCAATGATCCCAGGAATGATGAGCACTGGGCCTGTACTCGCTGGAGTTTAGAAGATCGAGTGGGGGGGGACCTCATTGAAACTTACCGAATAGTCACCTATTCCTTTGCTCAATAGATGCTGCCTCACCCGCTGAGTTTCTCCAGCATTTTTTGTGTACCTTCGATTTTTCCAGCATCTGCAGTTCTTTCTTAAACAGATAGTGAATGGCTTGGGCAGAGTGGATGTGGAGAGGATTTTTCCACCAGTGGGAGTGTCGAGGAGCAGAGGGCACAACCTCAGATTTAAAGGACGTTCCTTTTGGGAAGGAAATGAGGAGGAATTTATTTTGTCAGAGGGTGGTGAATCTGTGGAATTCTTTGCCACAGAAAGCTGTGGAGGCCAAGTCAATGGATTTTTTAAGGCAGAGATAGATGGACTCTTGATTAGTACGGGTGTCAGGGGTTATGGGGGGAAGGCAGGAGAATGGGGTTAGGAGGGAGAGATTGTTCAGCCATGATTGAATGGCGGAGCAATTTGATGGGCCGAATGGCCTAATTCTGCTCCTATCATTTACCACCTTAGAACAGGGAAAGGTAGAAAATAGACCATAGAACATAGACAATAGGTGCAGGAGTAGGCCATTCGGCCCTTCGAGCCTGCAACGCCATTCAATATGATCATGGCTGATCATCCAACTCAGTATCCCGTACCTGCCTTCTCTCCATACCCCCTGATCCCTTTAGCCACAAGGGCCACATCTAACTCCCTCTTAAATATAGCCAATGAACTGTGGCCTCAACTACCTTCTGTGGCAGAGAATTCCACGGTATGGCAGACACAAAGATGTGCAGCTGCTGACGTCCAAAGAAAAAGTGCTGGAGTAACTCCGCAGACCAGGCAGATCTCACTGTTTAAGAAGGAACTGCAGATGCTGGAAAAATCGAAGGTAGACAAAAAATGCTGGAGAAACTCAGCAGGTGAGGCAGCATCTATGGAGTGAAGGAAATAGGCGACGTTTCGGGTCGAGACCCGAAAGGTCGCCTATTTCCTTCGCTCCATAGATGCTGCCTTACCCGTTGAGTTTCTCCAGCATTTTTGTCTAGGCAGATGTCACTGTACACTAACACTATCCTACACAGACCATTGACAATATCACCAAAGCCAATTATCCTACAAACCTGTGCACCATATTGAATTCTCCCATGACCACAGTGGCATTACCTATACTGCATGCCAATTTTATCTCCTGATATAACTTGTCCCCTACTGTTTGGGGGCCTGTAAATAACTCCCATTGGGGTCTTTTTACCCTTATCATTTCGCAGCTCTATCCACGATGATACAATTGTCTTTCCGCTGACTGGTTAGCACACAACAAAAGCCTTTCACTGTACCTCGGTACACGTAACAATAAACTAAACTGAAACTGAACGAGACCAGTATGGGAGATAGCAGACACCTAAAGCTGGAGTAACTCAGCGGGTCAGACAGCATCTCTGGAGAGAAGGAATCGGTGACATTTCGGGTCGAGACCCTTTCAGTTTAGTTTAGTTTAGTTCAGAGATGCAGCACAGAAACAGGCCCTTTGGCCCACCGAGTCCGCGCCGACCAGCGATCCCCGCACACTTACACTATCCTACATAGACAATAGATGTAGGAGTAGGCCATTCGGCCCTTCGAGCCAGCACCGCCATTCAGTGTCTGATCATCCCCAATCAGTACCCCGTTCTTGCCTTCTCCCCATATCCCCTGACTCCACTATCTTTAAGAGCCCTATCTAGCTCTCTCTTGAAAGTATCCAGATAACCGGCCTCCACCGCCCTCTGAGGCAGAGAATTCCACAGACTCACCACTCTCTGTGAGGAAAAGTGTTTCCTCATCTCTGTTCTAAATGGCTTACCCTTTATTCTTAAACTGTGTGGCCCCTGGTTCTGGACTCCCCCAACATCGGGAACAATTTACATTTATACCAACCCAATTAATCTACAAACTTGTACGTCTTGATCAGCCATGATCACATGGAATGGCGGTGCTGGCTCGAAGGGCCTACTCGTGCGTCTATTGCCTATTGCCTTTGGAGTGTGGGAGGAAACCGCGGAGATCCCGCAGAAAACCCACGCTGGCCAGGAGGGAGAGGGTACAAACTCTGTACGGGCAAGCATCCCGTGGTCGGGATGGAACCCGGGTGTCCGGCGCTGTGAGGCAGCAACTCTACCGCTGGGACGGCGTGCGGCCCTAATACCGAGAGTCGGAGACAGGAGATTTCGTCGGTGATATCAAGTGATATCTGTCACATTCCCTCAGCGACACTCACCCCTCAGACAGAGTTGTAGCTCGGTGCTAAATGTCCGCCCGATGCTGACACGTATAAAAAAGTTTTTTTTTTAATGAAACACACGCCTCTCTGGGATTATCTGCAAAATTGCCACATTTATTTATTTACTGTCAAAGAAGTGTTAAACTTTACATCAGGTATTAGTGGCAAGGGTCCCATTATTAACAGGGAGTACACAAAAATTTGATCTTCTGGAGCATATCTTTTCTCGGGCGAGAAGTCAAGTCCTGAATCGCTGGGCACGATAAATAAATAAACTCTGGACGCCTTCGAGGAGGAATGGAAATGGGCAGTGGTGCTGAGAGTCCAAGAAGAGGAGACATCCTCCTGTGTTTGACTTGGTGAGGTCACCATGACATTCGCTCAAGTGGATTCCACTCCCATCCCATGCCCGGCCTGTCAGATATATTACAGTAAAGGAAGAGAGAATCTTAACCCTCTGCTCTTAACACCCCCCCCCCCCGGGCCAATTAGCTACGTGGCAAAGATTAAGGGGGCAATACTCATTTGGCCAAAGTATAAATGGATGGATCGGCCATGGATCTTATGGAAACTCTTTTAAGGGATTGGACAGGCTAGATGCAGGAAAAATGTTCCTCATGTTTGGGGTGGGGGGAGTCCAGAACCAGGGGTCACACACAGTTTAAGAATAAGGGGAAGGCCATTTAGGCCTGAGATGAGGAAAAAAAAAATTCACCCAGAGTTGCGAAACTGTGGAATTCTCTGCCACAGAAGGCAGTGGAGGCTAATTCACTGGATGTTTTCAAGGGAGAGTTAGATTTAGCTCTTAGGGCTAATGGAATCAAGGGATACGGGGAGAAGGCAGGAACTGGGGTACTGGTTCTGGATGATCGGCCGTGATCATATTGAATGGCGGTGCTGGCTCGAAGGGCCTACGGGCTTACTCCTGCACCTATTTTCTACGTTTCTAGGATTGAATGGTGGAGTGGACTTGGAGGGGGAGGGAGGGGGGAACCGCCGAGAACTAAGGGGAACCACAAATGGAATTTATTAAGGATGCTTTGTGTAAAATGGAACACTGAAACTTTTTCCCCGGTGCCCTTTGCGTGGCTCCTCTTTGCATACCGCGGGCACGCAAAAACAATCAATTTCATTGCGATTTAGTATGCGTACCAAGTATGCGTTCAATCATTCATCAATTCATCGATGGGCCGAATGGCCTAATTCAGTTTCCACGACTCGTGGAACCATTAAAAAAGCGGGGGGGTGAGAGAGAGAAGTCAAGAGGAGAGGTGAGAAACCTTTTTTTATTTTGAAAAAAAACCAAGAGGCTATTATAACGCAGAAACAAAAAAATTGAGAGACTTTTGGCTTAATTTGCACAATGGAAAGTTCTGGGGAAAAAAACCCCCCACATTTTTTTTTAATCATTTGTGCATCTGGGAGTTCCACACAATATTTTCACCAAATGTATTCCGTTTAAAACTTTCGTATATTTGGGTCCGACAACGTATTTGATTTTATTTTACACTAGCATTACAACAAAATATATTTTCTTTAGGCTGTTTGTCAGGTGAGAACAGGTAACTATACAGCTGAGCAAAGGTGAGCTTTGGAGGCCAAGCCTGGTTGGGCCTTGCTCTGTAGAATGGGAACGCAAATGGCTTCCGGAAGTCGGCCGACAGTCCCAACCGGAGCTTGGCGGAGCCTTCCTGGGATCTCTAAGATACTGTAGACAACTTCTTCTTCGTTATATAACACGCAATGGGCCAGGGTTGGGATCTGAGGCTTGGATTTGGGGTGGGGTGGGAAGGGGCGGGCAAGGTGCGACTATATACACAACGACACGACCAATTTCAACACCGTTTTTGTATCTGAATGGCCACAGTCTCTCCTCCCACCGTCCCCCAGAGGTCGGGAGCGGACAATAGACCTGGGTTTTCTGGCGACCGAACAATGGTTTCAGCGGAGAGAGTCTTGTTTCTTCACCAAACCCCCCCACCCCCCCCCCCCAACAAAAAAACGTTCTCCCCATATCTGCAGGACCCAGCGAACTTTCCTGTACATTGTCAAAAGACGCACGGGGGCCCCTCCCCTCGCACAGAAGGGTCCAGGAACCCGAAGAGGTCCATTAGTCCGTCTCTTATCTTCTCAGGCGAGTCCTCAACGCTAGGGTTTCACAGACTGGTTACCAGTTGCATCTGTCGTTCCCTCACATCCCCCTCTGGGATCAAGTCCTCCTTGTTTATCGGGAGAATGTACCCATCGCTGTTGCCCCGACTGATCTGATAGTACGTTTGGAGGTGGTTTGCCCCCCCGAGGTTGGGCATGCTCTTGTAGTAAAGGTCCTCGTTCTCGCTCCTCTTGGACGGCGAGAGTTCTTCTTCGCCTTGGTCTCCGGGGCGGGGGCCGTTGTCGGGGCCGGGCGAGTCTCTCAGGTTGGGCATGCTGGTGTAGAGGGAGTCCCGGTTGGGGGAGTTTGCGTCCCCGGCCCCGGGGGGCGGGGGGGGCGGGGGCGGTGTCGGGGGCTGCCCCCGCTTCTGCTGGTGGTACAAGAGGGAGTGGGTGCGCTGCGGGATGAGCGGGGCCTCCAGCTCGGGGTGCCGGCGCTCGCCCCTCGCCAGGGACGAGGAGGAGTCGGCCACGATGGCGTCGTCCTCGCTGCTGCTGCCGCCGCCGCCGCACCCCCCGCCGTCTCTGGGGGCGGCCATCTTGGCGGGCAGGCCTCGCTCGGCCCCCTGGGCCTTGAGGCCTCCGGCACGGAGGTTGTTGTGCACCAGCTCGGAGATGATCATCTTCTCGAAGGCCGTGTCGCCCAGGCTCAGGCCGCAGTCTAGGCCCTGCACGCTGTCGCCCACAAAGTCACCGTTCTGGATGGAGTAGCTGTTGTTAAAGTTGCCGCTAAGTGGTAGAGTATCCATTGTACTTGCATCCCGCCCATTGGTCAGTGCATGTCCTGCAGGGGCGGGGGAGGGGGGGCAGCAAGAGGGGGGGAGGGGAGGGTTGGGTGGAGAAGGTGGGGGTTGGGGGCGGAGAAGGGAGGGGGTTGGGGGAGGAGAAGGGAGGGGGTCGGTGGGGGGGATGGGAGGGGGTGGGTGGCGGGGATGGGGGAATGGAGAGCGTTGGTGGGGGTAATGGTGAGGTGCGGGGGGAAAGGGAGGGGGAGGGGGAAAAGGTGGGGGAAGGGAGGGGGTGGGTGTGGGTGGAGCAGAGGGAGGGGGAAAGTGTGGGGGAGGAAAGGGGGAGAAGAAAGGGGGGAAAGAAAAGACAACACATAATAACATTAGCAGGCTGACTCCATTTTAGCTTTAACCTTTACAAGGTTACCTTCCGTTAAAAAAAACAAGCCCTTTTAATGTAGCTCAGGACAAACAATGGCAATGTTGGTACTTGTAGCGCTTTAGAGGTTTAAAGATGTAGGCTGGAAACAGGCCCTTCGGCCCGCCGAGCCTATTCCGACCGCACCCGTTCTATGTGTTCCCACTTACTCATCCGCCCCCCCCCCCCCCCCCCCCCCTTTTACAGAGGGGCTGATTAACCTGCAAAGCCACACTGCCTTTGGGAGTGTGGAAGGAAACCGGAGCACCCGGAGGAAACCCACGCAGGTCACGGGGAGAACGTGCAAACTCCGCCCCGGAGGTCAGGATGGAACCCGGCCTCTGGCACCGCGAGTTTAATGATCACCCCCTCCGAACCCCTCCCCCCCCCCCCCGAAGGTTCGATCTCGACGGTCGAACTCTGAGCCCCTCGACCCGAAGCAAGGTAGAAGCACCTCCACCCCCACCACCCCCAGCTTTGTCCTGAAGTACCTTAAAAGCAAACTTTGGGGGGAGTTGGGGAGTGAGGGGGTGGGGGGGACGGATAATATGCAGAAGCAGCACTGAACAGGTGCAGATTGTGGAGCAAATTAAAAACCAGCAAGGCCACAAACACAAACGGACAGTCTTGATGCAACAAGACATTGCCGCGTGGAACATCCGATGAAGGGTTGGGTGGGGTTGGGGTGGGGAGGGGTTGGTTAGGGTGGGATAGGGAGGGTTGGGGTGGGGTGTGCAGGACACACACACACACAAACAGTGAGCATGGCACACACAGGTGGGGCACCTCATTGAGCTAGGGGGAGGGAGGGAGGGAGGGAGGGGGAGATGTTAGCACTACCAGTGTCACAGACAGACAGCCACTGGGTTGACTCACATAAGCAAATTCACATCAAGTCTCTCTGTTCAGGCTAGCGGTTGCAAGTGTAGCTGATACACAAAAGAAAGCAAAATGATCACTGCGGCATGAGGAAGGGCCAGGTGAAGATCACAGCTAAGCCGAGAGAGAGAGGGGGAGAGAAAGAGGTAGAGAGAAAGGGAGAGAAGGGGAAGAGGGGAAGAGAGAGAGAGAGAGAGAGAGAGAGAGAGGAGAGAGACGCGCTGAGAGAGAGGGAGTGAGAGTAGAGAGAGAGAGAGAGAAGGGCAAGAGAAGAAGGGAAAGAGGAGAGAGAGACCGGAGAGAGGGAGGGAGAGGGGGAGAGCAGAGAGAGAGACTCGAGGAGAGGCCAGAGAGGGAGGGAGAGAGAGAGAGAGTTAGAGAGAGGGCGAGGGACTGGAGAAGGGTAGGGGAACGGGGGGGGGAGAGAGAGAGGGAGGGAGGGACAGACAGAGGAGGAAAGAGAGGGCATGGAGAGCGAGGGAGAGAGAGAGGGACGGAAGAGAGGGGTGGAGGATGAGAGAGAGACAGACAGAAAGCCGAGGGAAGCTAGGAGACGCACTGCGGTTGCCTTGGGCGGGGTCAGGGATTGGGTAGGGGGCTGGCGAGACCTTGGTGGGCCAATCCTGGTGGTCCTCAATGCCAACCCCCCCCCCCCCCCCCCTTCCCCCGTTGGCCCGAATCAGACGTTTCCTGCTCCATCTGCTTTTATTTCTGAGTTCTGGCATTGTGCTTTGGGTGTGGTCAAAGGCGGGGTGCGGCATGTGAGATGGCAAGGTAACTGGGGCGTTCAGAGGTGATAGGAGCAGAATTAGGCCTTTCGGCCCATCAAGTCCACTTCGCCATTAAATCATGGCTGATCAATCTCTCCCTCCTAACCCCATTCTCCTGCCTTCTCCCCGTAACCCCTGACACCCGCACTAATCAAGAATCTGTCAATCTCTGCCTTAAAAATATCCATTGGACTCCACGGCCTTCCACAGGATTCACCACCCTCTGACTAAAGAAATGTCTCCTCATCTCCTTCCTAAAGGAACGTCCTTTAATTCTGAGGCTGTGGCCTCTTGTCCTGGACTCTCTCTCTAGTGGAAACATCCTCTCCACATCCACTCTATCCGTTCCTTCTTCTCACCATAACTTTGGGGAGCTATCAGGGAGAAAACATGTCCCCCCCCCTCCCCCCCCCCAATCACTGCCACTCTCCCTCAGGAAGGTCAAACGTTGCCTGACCATGACTCAACAGCCAATCGACATTAGACAAAAGACAATAGGTGCAGGAGTAGGCCATTCGGCCCTTCGAGCCAGCACCGCCATTCAATGTGATCATGGCTGATCGTCCCCAATCAGTACCCCGTTCCTGCCTTCTCCCCATATCCCCTGACTCCGCTATCTTCAAGAGCCCTATCTAGCTCTCTCTTGAAAGCATCCAGAGAACCTGCCTCCACCGCCCTCTGAGGCAGAGAATTCCACAGACTCACCACTCTCTGTGTGAAAAATTGTTTCCTCGTCTCCGTTCTAAATGGCTTACCCCTTATTCTTAAACTGTGGTCCCTGGTTCTGGACTCCCCCAACATCGGGAACATGTTTCCTGCCTCTAGCGTGTCCCCCCCCCCCACCATAGTCAGTCTGAAGAAGGGTCCCAAACCGAAACGTCACCTATCCATGTTCTACACAGAGGCTGCCTGACCCGCTGAGTTACACCAGCTGAAACCGAAGATTGATATAAAATGCTGGAGTGACTCAGTCGGAGTAATCTAAATCTGCGGCTTAAACCAGCATCTGCAGTTCCTTCCACAAACAGGAACTGCAGACGTTGGTTCATTAAAAAAGACTCACACGTGCTGGAGTAACTCAGCGGGTCAGCAACATCTCTGGAGCAAAGGAATAGGTGACGTTCGGGTCGAGACCCCGTCTTCAGACAGCGTGCCTGGCCCGCTGAGTTACTCTAGCGTTTTGTGTATATCTGCAGACCCTGGTGTCTGACACCCCACCCGCCATTTAGTCCGGAGAGGGGCAGGAGAGTAAGGGGATGAGAGATGAGAGGAGAGCCTCTCGGGGTCAGAGTTTGGGCGGGCGGGCGGGGTAGGGTAAGGTTGCCTGAGAACAGGTTGTGGTCTGATGGTCTCTGCGGGGAAGGGAAGTCCGTCTCCAGTGGGACAGGAACATTGGTCCTGGCCAAGCAGACCACCAGTGGTGTTCGATGATGAGAACTCAGCTGCAAGGTTCCATCCTGACTACGGGCGCTGTCTGTGCGGAGTTTGCAGGTCCCGTCCCCCCACGCCCATGACCAGCGTGGGTTTTCTCCGGGACCTCCGGTTTCCTACCACACGTGCAGGTTTGCGGGTAGTCCCTAGTGTGTGTCGGATAGTTTTAGTGTGCGGGGACCGCTGGTCGATGGGCCGAAGGGCCTGTTTCCGTGCCTAATCTCTTAACTAAACAAAAGTACTGTGTGCAGTTTTGGTCCCCTAATTTGAGGAAGGACATTCTTGCTATTGAGGGAGTGCAGCGTAGGTTTACAAGGTTAATTCCCGGGATGGCGGGACTGTCATATGCTGAGAGAATGGAGCGGCTGGGCTTGTACACTCTGGAGTTTAGAAGGATGAGAGGGTATCTTATTGAAACATATAAGATTATTAAGTGTTCAAGAAGGAACTGCAGATGCTGGAAGTTCGAAGGTACACAAAAATGCTGGAGAAACTCAGCGGGTGCAGCAGCATCTATGGAGCGAAATAAATAGGTGACGTTTCGGGCCAAAACCCTTTGTGTTTGGACACGCTAGAGGCAGGAAACATGGTCCCGATGTTGGGGGAGTCCAGAACCAGGGGCCGCAGTTTAAGAATAAGGGGTAAGCCATTTAGAACGGAGACGAGGAAACACTTTTTCACACAGAGAGTGGTGAGTCTGTGGAATTCTCTGCCTCAGAGGCCAATTGACTGGATGAATTTAAAAGAGAGTTCGATAGAGCTCTTGGGGCTAGTTGAATCAAGGGCGGTGGAGGCCGGTTCTCTGGATACTTTCAAGAGAGAGCTAGATAGGGCTCTTAAAGATAGCGGAGTCAGGGGATATGGGGAGAAGGCAGGAACGGGGCACTGATTGGGGATGATCAGCCATGATCACATTGAATGGCGGTGCTGGCTAGAAGGGCCGAATGGCCTACTCCTGCACCTATTGTCTATGTTTCTTTTCATTTGTCTCTGGAACTGATGCGCTACAATGCTGAGAACTATATTCTGCACTCTGTATCTTCCCCAATGCTCTACCTATGGCACTCGAGTTTGACAGTCAATACTATGCATAGTATTATCTGATCCGTGTCGGATGGAACTGCAGATGCCGGTTTGAACCGAAGGTAGACACAAAAAAGCTGGAGTAACTCAGCGGGACAGGCAGCATCTCTGGCGAAAAGGAACGGGTGACGTTTCTGGCTCAGACCAAGAGGATCTGAAGAAGGGTCTCGACCCGAAACGTCACCCAGTCCTTCTCTCCAGCGATGCTGCCTGTCCCGCTGAGTTACTCCAGCATTTTTGCGTCTACCTTCGCATTGCCTGATCTATTTGGGTGACGTGCTTTCCAATGTGCCTCGGAAGACGCGATGGGAATAAACCTGAACCCAAACTTAATCCTAGCCCTAGGTAGATAAAAATGCTGGAGGAACTCAGCGGGTCAGGCAGCATCTATGGAGCGAAGGAATAGGTGACGTTTCGGGTCGAGACCCTTCTTCAGACGCCATATAACCCTTAATCCTAACCCTGAACAGTATCGGGCCATTGCCGGATCTAGCCCTGTTCCCAGTCACCTAGGTTGGGACAACAAACCATGGTGATGGGAGCAGAATTAGGCCATTCGGCCCATCAAGACTACTCCCCCATTCAATCACGGCTGATCTATCTCTCCCTCATAACCCCATTCTCCTGCCTTCTCCCCATAACCCCTGACACCCGCACTAATCAAGAATCTATCTACCTCCACCTTAAAAATATCCACTGACTTGGCCTCCACAGCCGTCTGTGGGAATGAATTCCACTGATTCACCACCCTCTGACTAAAGAAATTCCTCCTCATCTCCTTCCTGAAGGAACGTCCTTTAATTCTGAGGCTGTGGCCTCTGGTCCTAGACTCTCCCACTAGTGGAAGCATCCTCTCCACATCCACTCTATCCGGGCCTTTCACTATTCCGTACGTTTCAATGAGGCTCCCCCCTCCTCCCATAACCTTACGGAAGGAAACAGCCGTTGAATAGACACAAGATGAGAAGAATGCTTGGCTGTCTTAGATTGGATTCATAATTTAGTATGGGCATCAGGGGTTATGGGGAGAAGGCAGGAGAATGGGGTTAGGAGGGAGAGATAGGTCAGCCATCGATTGAATGGCGGAGTAGACTCGATGGGCCGAATGGTCTAATTCTGCTCCTATCACAGTTATGACCTTGTAGTTGCTGCCTGAGGCCTACGTACATTGGAGGCTCATCCCCAACCATCCAATTCCGCAAACAGCCCCCTTAGCCCCTGCATCTCATCCATGACCTGCAAGTAATGCTTCACCAAATGCCTCGTTTCAAAAATGATAATTAAAGAAAAAGAAATTAAAAGGAAACAAGCATGCCAGAATTTTTTTTTACATTTGATAGGCAAAGTTAAGTTTGACTCCCATACTTGTCTCTCTGTAGGTCACTAGAGGGAAGCATAAGGAGAGAATAATAGATAAGCAGTGAAAATAGAAGCAAGCTTGGGTTAGAATCAACACACAATTTGTAAAACGCATGCTTTATTTCCCTCTCCCCCCCTCCCCCTCTTTCCCTCTCCCTCTCTTTCCCTCTCTACCCCTCTCTACCCCTCTCCCTCTATCTCCATCTCCCTCTCCCCCTCTCCCTCTCTTTCCCTCTCTTTCCCTCTCTACCCCTCTCCCTCTCCCCCTATCTCCATCTCCCTCTCCCCCTTCTCCCTCTCTCTCCCTCTCTATCACTCCGCCCCCTTCTCTCTCTCTCCCCCTCCTTCCCTCCCTCTCTCTCCCTCTCTCTCTGGCTTTGGAAATTACGCTTTGGAATCAAAAGATGTGGAGGCCGGGCCCAGAGATGATCTTTGGAGGTCCGTAGGGGCCTACTGCTGTGAGAGGGAGGTGGTGGGAGGTGGTGAGAGGTGGTGTGAGGTGGTGAGAGGTGGTGAGAGGTGGTGAGAGGTGGTGAGAGGTGGTGAGAGGTAGTGTGAGGTAGTGTGAGATGGTGAGAGGGAGACTTAGGGCCTGTCCCACTTACACAACCTTTACAGATGACTGCTGGCAACCGTGACAGGTCGCCGAAATTTTCAACATGTTGAAAATTCAGCGGCGACCAGAAAGACGCTACGACTCTTTGGAGACCACTCATGACCATGGGAGACCTCTCACAACAATACGGCCTGCATGGTTGTGAGAGGTCTCCTATGGTCGTGATGAAGTGCCAGATGATGAAAGAATGGGTCGACTGGACTTATATTCACTGCAATTTTCAAAGGATGAGAGAGGGGATCTTATAGAAACATATAAAATTCTTAAGGAATTGGACAGGCTAGATACAGGAAAAATGTTCCCGATGTTGGGGGAGTCCAGAACCAGGGGTCACACACTTTAAGAATAAGGGGTCGGCCATTTTAGGACTGAGATGAGGGAAAACCTTTTCACCCAGAGAGTTGTGAATCTGTGGAATTCTCTGCCACAGAGGGCAGTGGAGGCCAATTCACTGGACGTTTTCAAGAGAGAGTTAGATTTTGGTCTTAGGGCTAACGGAATCAAGGGATGTGGGGAGAAAGCTGGAACGGGGTACTGATTGGGGATGATCAGCCATGATCACATTGAATGGCGGTGCTGGCTCGAAGGGCCGAATGGCCTACTCCTGCAACTATTTTCTATGTTTTTATGCTCCCCTTGGTCCAAGTTCCACCATAAGAGTTTTGGAGGGGAGGGGGTGGGGGGGGGGGGAAATGGAGGTTGCCCCTGGTTACCAGGAGCGGGAGATCCTGACCCTTCACCCCAAGCTCGAGAGGATGGAGGTAGTGCATTGTGGTAGCTTCCCAGCAGATGTAACCTACCAAGCTTCAGGGGATGGGATAGGTAGGGGTGATGAGGGGGTGCGTGCGGGAGATGGGTGGGGGGCGGAATGGGGGTTGATGGTGAAGTGCGTGTGATGGGTGGGGTGGGGAACATGGAAGTGGTCTGTTGTGTGTTTGGGGCAGGAGGTGTGGAGGACCAAGGAGAAGTGTGAAGGGGAAAGGGAAAGGAGAAGATTGGGATTGTGTGTGTGTGTGGGGGGGGGGGGGGGGGGGGGTGAAGGAGATGAGGGGACGAGGAAGTGATTGTTAGGGGGGTCTGCCTACAACTACAAATCTCTTTAGTCATAGAGCCACCGTCATGAGGTGACACAGCGTGGAAACAGGCCCTTCGGCCCATCTCGCCCACACCGGCCAACATGTCCCAGCTACACTAGTCCCACCTGCCCCGCGATTGGCCCGTATCCTCCAAACCCGTCCTATCCGTCTAACTGCCTTTCTTAAACGTTGGGATAGTCCCAGCCTCAACTACCTCCTCTGGCAGCCGTTCCATACACCCACCACCCTCCTGTGTGAAAAAGGTTACCCTCAGATCCTATTAAATCTGTTCCCCTTCACCTACAAGCGATCCCTTGAGCCGATCCCCCTGAAGCAACGTTTCCCCTATCCCTGGTGTAACTCCGACCACAAATCCTTCTCCGAACTTCCCTTCCTGACACCCTGCCCAGTCACACACGCCCCGGAAATGATATGTTAACAGTGTTGGTACAAAAGTGAAAGCAGGCACACCTGGAGAGTTAAACACATCAGCTGACGGGGCATTAAAGACAATAGTTTCAGCAAGCAGGGAGTTATAAGGGTTGTTAGTACCATGTGGCCGGAGAAGAGGGTTTGTGAGTAGATAATTGCTTGTCATTCCTAAAGTAACAAGACAGAAAAAGAGGTGTCAGTCTTGGTCGTTCTCTTGTTAATCTTTTTCCAAATCTTTCAAACACGAGTTAGTGAAGGTGCGCCCTGTCTGTCCGTGACTCTCTCAGTAAACATGAGGCCGTGATCGTAAAATCTAGAACGCATGTTATAGGGGGTGCGTGACGGCACGGTTTGGGAAACAGCTCCATCCGAGTCTGCGAGGAATTACAGAGAGGAATTGTGGACCATCGCACAAACCAACCTCCCCTCCATTGACTCCATCTACACCTCACGCTGCCTCGGCAAGGCCAGCAGCACAATCAAGGGCCAGTCTCACCCCGGCCACTCCCTCTTCTCCCCTCTCCCATCGGGCAAGAGGTAGAGAAGTGTGAAAACAAACGCACACCTCCAGATTCAGGGACAGTTTCTTCCCAGCTGTTATCAGGCAACTGAACCATCCTACCACAACCAGAGAGCAGTCCTGAACTACTATCTACCTCATTGGTGACCCTATCTGGATAGTTGATCAGACTTTGCTGGCTTTACCTTGCATTAAATGTTATTCATTTATCATGTATCTGTACTGATGCTTAAAATTCAGCTGACAGGGACATGAATTTAAACAGAATCTCCTCCCATACAAAGGAAAGTCTCATATTAAAAATAGACATGATGTCACAGGGCCATATAGTAAGGAAATAGGCCATTCGGCCCAACTTGCCCATGCCGACCAGAATGTCCTATCTACACTAGTCCCACCTGCCCACATTTAGAGTCGGGGAGTGATATAGTCACACAGTGTCGAAATAGGCCCTTCGGCCCAACTTGCCTCCCATCTATGCTAGTCCCACCTGCCCCGCGTTTGGCCCATATCCCTCTAAACCTGTCCTAACTATGTAACTGCCCAACCTCCTCCGGCAGCTCGTTCCGTGCACCCCCAAACCCATTGTGTGAAAAAGTCACCCCTTAGGTTCCTATTAAATCTTTCCCCTCTCGCCTTGAACCTGGTCCTCGATTCACCGACTCTGGGCAGGACAAGAGAGCGCTGGAGTAACTCATCCGTTCAGTCAGCTTCTGTGGATGGAACGGGCAGACGATGTTTCGGGGCCTGTAACCCTGTGAAGAAGGGCCCCCACCCGAAACGCTGCCCGTCTACCCCTCCACGGATGCTGCCTGACCCGCTGAGTTCCTCCAGCACTTGGCCAACAAGTGGCCCAAGGGTCAGGGAGCAGAGGTCACGAAAGGGTCAGGGATCAGGGGTCAAGAAAGGGTCAGGGATCAGAGGTCAAGAAAGGGTCAGGGATCAGAGGTCAAGAAAGCCAGCTGGATAGGAATGAGGATTTGGACAGTCACCCATACTAATCAAGGATTTATCCATCTCTGCCTTAATAATATCCACTGACCTGGCCTCCACAGCCTCTGTGGCAGTGAATTCCACAGATTCACCACTCTGACTAATGAAATTCCTCCTCATCTCCTTGCAGGAAAAATGTTCCCGATGTTTTTTTTGGGGGGAGGGGGGGGGGGGGGGGGGTGTCCAGAACCAGGGGTCACACAGTTTAAGAATAAGGGGTCGGCCATTTAGGACTGAGATGAGGAAAAACTTTTTCACCCAGAGAGTTGTGAATCTGTGGAATTCTCTGCCACAGAGGGCAGTGGAGGCCGATTCACTGGATGTTTTCAAGAGAGAATCAGATACAGCTCTTTGGGCTAACGGAATCATGGGATAATGGGAAAAAGCAGGAACAGGGTATTTTGGATGATCAGCCGTGATCATATTGAATGGCGGTGCTGGCTCGAAGGGCAGAATGGCCTACTCCTGCACCCCTCTCACAGAGAGTGGTGAGTCTGTGGAATTATCTGCCTCAGAGGGCGGTGGAGGCCGGTTCTCTGGATGCTTTCAAGCGAGAGCTAGATAGGGCTCTTAAAAATAGCGGAGTCAGGGGATACGGGGAGAAGGCAGGAACGGGGTACTGATTGGGGATGATCAGCCATGATCACATTGAATGGCGGTGCTGGCTCGATGGCTGCACTACTCCTGCACCTATTGTCTATTGTCTATTTTCGATGTTTCGGTGTTTTCCTTCCTAAAGGTACGTCCTTTAATTCTGACACTCTATTTCTGACTTTGACTAACCAACCTCAAACTGTGTTTAACAACTATTTTCCTTATTTTTAACCAACTGAAGTAAGGTAACTAAACATCACATTTATATTTAGGCCCGAGATAACTTATCACCTGATAATTATTTCACTTCGAGCTTGCCAACAATGCCTTTTGTTCTCACTAATAGCTCAGCAAACAAACTGCTTTGATATTCTGTACCTGTTATCAACATCCAGCTGAAGACAGACACTAAATGCTGGAATATCTCAGGGGGGACAGGCAGCGTCTCTGGAGAGAAGGAATGGTTGGCGTTTCGGCTTGTAGGCCCTTCTTCAGACTGAAACATCTCGACCAGAAACGTCGCTCATTCCTCCTCTCCAGAGATGCTGCCAGTCGCAGCTGAGTTACTCAAGCGTTTTGTGTCTATCTTCGGTGTAAACCAGCATCTGCAGTTCCTTCCCACACAATCAACCTCCCACCCATTCCATTGTGTAGGAAGGAATTGCAGATAGGACCCAAAATACTGGAGTAACACAGCGGGGACAGGTAGCATCTCTGGAGAGAAGGAATGGGTGACGTTTCGGGTCTGAAGAAGTAGTCTCGGCCTGAAACGTCGCCCAACCCTTCTCTCCAGAGATGCTGCCTGTCCCGCTGAGTTACTCCAGCATTTTGTGTCCATCTAAGGGTAGAAGGGATGTCTTTGGTGTCCACCGATGGGTATCTTTGTGCCTATTCTAATAGACCCTCAAGGACTTTGTGCCTATTCTAATAGACCCTCAAGGATGAGAGGATTTCTTATTGAAACATATAAGATTATTAAGGGTTTGGACACGCTAGAGGCAGGAAACATGTTCCCGATGTTGGGGGAGTCCAGAACTAGGGGCCACAGTTTAAGAATAAGAGGTAAGCCATTTAGAACGGAGACGAGGAAACATATTTTCTCGCAGAGAGTGGTGAGTCTGTGGAATTCTCTGCGTCAGAGGGCGGTGGAGGCCGGTTCTCTGGATACTTTCAAGAGAGAGCTAGATAGGGCTCTTAAAGATAGTGGAGTCAGGGGATACGGGGAGAAGGCAGGAACGGGGTACTGATTGGGGATGATCAGCCATGATCACATTGAATGGCGGTGCTGGCTCGAAGGGCCGAATGGCCTACTCCTGCACCTGTTGTCTATTGCCAACACCAAAACAGAACAGGGTATGATTGGGTAGCTTTGCGTGAACATTCAATTATCTAACTTGGTGTAACTTCAACTAACCCCCCCCCCCCCCACCTCTTTCCCTCTTCACCCCTCCCCCCCCCCCCAGTTCCACAGTTCACTACAACATATCCCTCTTGTGATTACACCTTCTCGAGCCAACAACGAACCTCCCTGCCCAAGGTCAACATCCTGATCTTTTCTCACCTACAGTTCTCCCCCCCCCCCCCCCCCCCCCCCTGAAGAACGGTCTTGGCCCGAAACGTCACCCTTCCTTTATCTCCAGAGACGTTCATAACTTCTGGGAGCAGAATGAGTCCATTCGGCCCATCAAGTCATGGCTGATCTATGTCTCTCGATCTCCAAACCCCATTCTCCTGCCTTCTCCCCACACACACCCTAACACCTTTACTAATCAGATGCTGCCTGACCCGCTGAGTCACTCCAGCACTTTGTGCCTACCTCACATATGGCTCAAGTCATGCGTGCATAACTGCTTTAATATGAACCCTCAAAGTCGTTGCACGATACTGCCATTCCCTGCCGCTAAATAAGATCCCATCTGGACTTATAGTAACCTCAATTCTGCATCCATTTGCAGTGGTTGAGTCTCGGAACAGAGGGCACAGCCTTAGAATAAAAGGACGCACTTTTAGAAAGGAGGTGAGGAGGAATTTGCCACAGAAGGCTGTAGAGACCAGGTGAGTGGATATATTTAAGGCCGAGATCGGTAGATTCGTGGTTAGTGCGGGTGTCAGGGGTTACGGGTAGAAGGCAGGAGAATGGGGTTTGGAGGGACAGTTGATCAGCCATGATTGAATGGCGGAGTAGACTTGATGGCCTAATTCTGCTCCTATTCCTTATGACCTTATGATCTTCAGTGCTGTGGGAAGTGTGATGGGGGAGAAGGGTCTACTGTTGGTAGGGGCTGTGGTGATGCCATAGCCAAGGACCACCACAGCGTGTAGACCTCTCTCTCAATAACCGGGCGGCAGGGAGGCACAGCGCGGCTTTGACCCTGTACCTCGGCTGCTGTCCGTGCCTGGGATTTGTTCGCCCTCCCCGTGACCCTGCGTGGGCATCCCCCGGGAGCTCCGGTTTCCTCCCACACTCCAAACACGTGTGGGAGGAAACATGAATAGGGCAGGTTTGGAGGGATGTGGACCAAGCGCGCGCGGGCAAGTTCGACTAGTGTAGCTGAGACATTGCTGGCCGGTGTGGGCAAGTTGGGCCGAAGGGCCTGTTTCCATGCTGTTTCATTCTGTGACGGGTGTGGAAGGTTGCAACCTTCACGTGGTCCGCCCTGTTTCGACTAATGCAATCAACTCGACGCGCAAAAACGGAAGATCAAATAGCACAAGTTGTCCTACAACTTTAGGCTGTGCATGCCACACGCAAGAAGAACTCTAAGACATACAGGTTTTTTTTTCATTTTAAAGGCAGGCAGATAGATTCTTGATTAGTACGGGTGTCAGGGGTTACGGGGAGAAGGCAGGAGAATGGGGTTAGGAGGGAGAGATAGATCAGCCATGATTGAATGGAGGAGTAGACTTGATGGGTCGAATGGCCTAATTCTGCTCCCATCACATAAACATTATAATAAACTTATAAATTGGCCCCTCTGTAAATTGTGTAGGGAGCGGATGACAAAGTGGAATAACAGTACTAGTGTGAATGGGTAATCAATGGTCGGCATGGGCTCGTAGGGCTGAAGGGCCTGTTTCCCTGCTGTCCCTCTAAACACTAAAACTAGGCAGGGAATGGAATAGTTCAGCAGCGAGGGACTCACTCCACTCGCTCACACATGCCTGTACTGAACAGCAACCTATTTAGTCCCAATCCTTTCCTCCATTTCTTCGGATATTTCTCCCTCCTCTAAGGTTAAATCCTTTGTGAAGGCTCGTTATAATCCCTCCATCCAACAGGCTTCAATGTCCAACATCGCACTTGCTTATTCCTGCGGCTTCATTTACTAAGTTCACAAGTTCTTGGAGCAGATTTAGGCCATTCGGCCCATCAAGTCCACCGCCATTCAATCATGGCCGATCTATCTCTCCCCTCTGAAGCCCATTCTCCTGCCTTCTCCCCATAACCCCTGACACCCGTACTAATCTACAACCTGTCAATCTCCACCTTAAAAATATCCATTGACTTGGCCTCCACAGCCTTCTGTGGCAAGGATTTCCACAGATTCACCACCCTCTGGCTAAAGGAAATTTCTCCTCATCTCCTTCCAAGAGGAACATCCTTTAATTCTGAGGCTGTGGCCTCTGGTCCTAGACTCTCCCACTAGTGGTCTATGTTCACATATTCTGTTGTGCTGCAGCAAGCAAGAATTTCATTGTTCAATCTGGGACTAATGACAATAAAACACTTTGACTCTTGACTAGTGGAAATCCTCTCCACATCCACTCTATCCAGGCCTTGTATTCATGGGAGTACAGGTCTTGGGCCAAAATTCACTGTGCAAACCATACGACTACTATTAGAGGTGCTGCAACTCACAACCATGGTTAGTTCTGGCATCTGCCTGCACGTGCGTAGTTGGGAACTTAGACTCTTTACAAGTCTTTACAAGGTTAATTCCCGGGATGGCGGGACTGTCATATGCTGAGAGAATGGAGCAGCTGGGCTTGTACACTCTGGAGTTTAGAAGGATGAGAAGGGATCGCATTGAAACATATAAGATTGTTAAGGGCTTGGACACGCGAGAGGCAGGAAACATGTTCCCGATGTTGGGGGAGTCCAGAACCAGTGGCCACAGTTTAAGAATAAGGGGTAAGCCATTTAGAACGGAGATGAGGAAACACTATTTCACACAGAGAGTTGTGAGTCTGTGGAATTCTCTGCCTCAGGGGGCGGTGGAGGCAGGTTCTCTGGATGCTTTCAAGAGAGAGCTAGATAGAGCTCTTAAAAATAGCAGAGTCAGGGGATATGGGGAGAAGGCAGGAACGGGGTACTGATTGGGGATGATCAGCCATGATCACATTGAAAGGCTCGAAGGGCTGAATGACCTACTCCTGCACCTATTGTCTATTGTCTATTGTCTAGACTCCATGTTCAATCACGGCCACACCACCACGTCTCCCTCAGAACCTCCCTTGCCTCCCTTACCCCTGTCCCCTCATCTCGCGACAGGCCAGAACTGGAGCCTGGGATTTTCCCGAGCTGATAGGGACCCCCCCCCCCCCGGATAAACTCACGGGATCAACAGAAAGCCCCCCAAAATGTTCTTTCAGTGCCCTTTGGCCCAACTTGCCCATACTGGCCAACATGCTCCATCTACACTCGTCCCACCTCCGTTTAGTTTAGAGATACAGCGTGGAAGCAGGCCCTTCGGCCCACCGAGTCCGTGCCGACCAGCGATCCCCGCACGCCTACGCTATCCTGCACACACACACACACACACACAAGGGACAATTTTTTTACATTTACACCAAGCCAATTAACCTACAGTCCAAACCTGTACCTGTTTGTAGTGTGGGAGGAAACCGGAGCACCCGGAGAAAACCCACGCAGGTCACGGGGAGAACGTACAAACTCCGTACAGACAGCACCCGTAGTCAGGATCGAACCCGGATCCCTGGCGCTGTGAGGCAGCGACTCTACCCGCTGCCCCACCGTGCAGGCCCTAAACACCTGGACTTGTTTGGCCCATATCCCTCCAAACCTGTCTAACTGTTTCTTCAACGTTGCGATTATCAGTCCCTGCCACAACTACCTCCACTGGCAGCTCGTTGCATCCCACGCAGAACAGGTTGGATATGAAAATAAGGAAAAGAAAAGGTCTTCTCTTCCCTTAGTATTTAATTTAAGAAGTTGCTGCCATCTTCTGACACGGAGGGACAGAGATGTCAAGGGCGTTGTGGGCCAGCAAAGTTTTTTGTTTCGACAGATTTCTGCGGGGGACGTCAGGACACGCAACAAAATGACATTCGGAGAGACATGAGTGTTTGTGAAAATTCGTTTTCTTACTACCAGGAACTGACCTTGGTTTAGTGTCGAGGTGCTGTTGATTTCACCTGAGATAAAGGAAGATTCTGATTGCTTTCTCACTGTGTCATTCCACATCCTTCTGATCCGACTCTGCAAACAGGTCAGATAGGTGAGGTGAGAACAAAAAAAAACAAAAAACTCTGAGAGAGAGAGAGAGAGAGAGAAAAAATATATATAGGCCGCTGCTGTACGTTGAAGCCTGCCGGGTCGGGACCACCGAGCTCTGGCACGGCTGCTGACCTCACGTCGGCCTCGGTCTCGCTCCCCCCCGCACGCTAGCGCGCTTGAAGGGGATGTCGGCGCTCAATGGCGACTCTGATCTGCCGGCACTCACAACCATCGCCTGATGGTCACCTTCCCATCTACGCTGCATCTTCCTTGACCATCTTCCCCCTCGACCTCTCGTTTTCACCCCTCACCCTTCCATTCCTCTCGTTTCTCTCTCCCCCGAGTCTGAAGAAGGGTCTCGACCCGAAACGTCGCCCATCCCTGCTCTCCAGAGACGCCTCCCGTCCCGCTGAGTCACTCCAGCGTTTTGTGTCTGTCTTCGGTGTAAACCGGCAATGCACAGTTCCTTCCTACACATTCCAATCGCTCCACTCTTATGAACCTCGACTCCTACAGCATCATATCTTAGTCTTAATTATGCTCTTCTGAATCTCCTCTCAGATCTGTGGACCTTTAAACGTACTTTGCTGGACGTACTTTATCTTGCTCTGAACGGTGTTCCCTTTATCATGTGTCTGTACACTGTGGACGGCTCGATTGTAATCATGTATAGTCTTTCCGCTGACTGGATCGCACGCAACAAGAAGCTTTTCACTGTACCTCGAGTTAGACATGAGGATAATAAACTGACCTTGGGGGGTTCACACGATATTAATAGACTAAACTGAACTACGCAGCCTGACCCACTGAGTTACTCCAGCACGTTGTGTGTATCTGGGGCGTTAAGCAGCCGCAGTTCCAGCATTTTGCTCTGCTCCACTGCGAAATCTCCTCCAGGTCTGCCCACTTTGACGAACTTCCCTCCCTCTCTCCGGCGGGAGTTTCGCACAGTCTGGTCAAGAAGGGTCTCGACCCGTAACGTCGCCTATTCCTTTTTCTCCAGAGACGCTGCCTGACCCGTTGAGTTACCCCAGCACTTTGTGTCTATCTTCCCCAGAGATGCTGCCTGACCCGTTGAGTTACCCGTCTTCAGACTGAAGAAAGGTCTGAAGGAGGGTCTCGACCCGAAACGTCGCCTATTTCCTTCGCTCCATAGATGCTGCCTCACCCGCTGAGTTTCTCCAGCATTTTTGTCTACCTTCGATTTTCCAGCATCTGCAGTTCCTTCTTCAACATTGAGTTACTCCAGCACTTTGTGTCTATCTTCTCCAGAGATGCTGCCTGACCTGTTGAGTTACTCTAGCACTCTGTGTCTGTCTTCTCCAGAGATGCTGCCTGACCCGTTGAGTTACTCCAGCACTCTGTGTCTATCTTCTCCAGAGATGCTGCCTGACCCGTTGAGTTACTCCAGCACTCTGTGTCTATCTTCTCCAGAGATGCTGCCTGACCCGTTGAGTTACTCCAGCACTCTGTGTCTGTCTTCTCTTAGACTATACTAAGCCTTGACCCTGAAGAGAGACCAATCTCCGCTGGAGGCCACCTTCTTGGACCACGGGCCAAGGGCCAGCGAGACTTACGTGCGATTCTGTGCTAAAATCCTTCTTGCCTTTAGCGTCATAGAGTCTTACAGCAAAGAAACAGGCCCTTCAGCCCAACTTGCCCACACCGGCCAACATGTCCCATCCACACGAGTCTCACCTGCCTGCATTTGGTCCATATCCCTCCAAACCTGACCTATCCATGTACCTGTCTAAATGTTTCTTAAAGGTTGAAGATAAGCCACTTGAACGCCTTAGACTTGGACTTGACTAGAGACTGAATTTAACGGTTTGTCCATCGTTAACTCAGCTCCCGCTGCCTGGCGACACTTGCACGATATTCCATGGGACTATGCTCTTTTTTCCTTTTTTATTGTTACCTGGTGCAGACAGGTCTCAGTTTCTAGACACATTCAAACCCTTGCCTTTAAAATCGCTCTTCTCCCCTCACCCATCGGGCAAGAGGTACAGAAGTGTGTAAACGCACACCTCCAGAGTCAGGGGCAGTTTCTTCCCAGCTGTTATCAGGCAACTGAACCATCCTACCACAACCAGAGAGCAGCCCTGAACTACTATCTCCCTCACTGGTGACCCTCGGACTATCCTTGATCGAACTTTGCTGGCTTTACCTTGCACTAAATGTCATTCACTTTATCATGTGTCTGTACACTGTGGACGGCTCGATTGTAATCATGTATTGTCTTTCCGCTGACTGGTTAGCGAGCATTAAAAGCTTTTCACTGTACACGTGACAATAAACTAAACTGAACCAAGGCATTGGGGCTTGAGAGACTTAAAGCACATTTGCCCCATCCACTGAAATCATTCTGCATCTTCCAAAACGGAACGGTTGTACAGATTATCCCAGGCAATGTATGTATATTATTTAATAGCTACAGGGGCAATGATCATTCCAAGATTTATTCTAACTTGGCTTGTTCAGTTTATGATTGGTCTATATGTGAAAACAAATAGACTATCGCTAAAATGTTTCCAAGTCTCGAGTGGATGCAGCCCAGACCATCACACAGACCCACCTCCCTTCCATTGACTCCATCTACACCTCACGCTGCCTCTTCTCCCCTCTCCCATCGGGCAAAAGGTACAGAAGTGATCCGCAATTCCGTGTCCCTCACCATCTTCCAGTCCCGCCTCAAGACCCATCTCTTCACCTCTGCCTATCCTTAGCCCCACGTCCCCCTCCCTTTTCATCTGTGCATTAATTGCCTCATATTGTGTTTTGAATTGAATTCTGTCTTTACTTTGTGTACTAGTCATGTCTCTACTATTTATTTCATTCCCCTTACATGTTTTTCCTCTACATGCTCAATTTTTGTAAGGTGTCCTTGAGACTCTTGAAAGGCGCCCATAAATAAAATGTATTATTATTATTATTAAGTGTGAAAACGCACACCTCCAGATTCAGGGACAGTTTCTTCCCAGCTGTTATCAGGCAACTGAACCATCCTACCACAACCAGCGAGCAGTCCTGAACTACTATTGAGATTGCTCCCTCTCTCTCTCTCTCCCTCTCTCTCCTTCTCTCTCCCCCTCTCTCCCTCCCTCCCTGATAAGCAAGAAATTGGCGACGTTTCGGATCAAGACCCAAAACATCACCTATTCCTTCGCTCCATAGACGCTGCCTCACCCGTTGAATTTCTCCGGCATTTTTGTCTACCTTCGATTTTTCCAGCATCAGCAGTTCTTTCTTAGACACTCGTACTATCTTTGATCGGATTTTACCTTGCACTAAACGTTATTCCCTTATCGTGTATCTGTACACTGTGGACGGCTCGATTGTAATCATGCATTGTCTTTCCGCTGACTGGTTAGCGCGCAACAAAAGGCTTTTCACTGAACCTCGGTACACGTGACAATAAACTGAACTGTTAAACTTTCAGTGTTCCAAAAACTAGCTCAAGGACAGTGGAGATGAAAAGATTATGCATGGTCCTCTCTCTCCTCACGATGACAGGCTAGAGCTGTGAATTGAAAAAAGCTCTGTGTGTAGTTAATCAGGGATAAACGGATAATGCAGGATCATGGGATACAATCAACTAATGTACCGACTTTAATCCGAGTCGACTTCACTTAAAGTATTAGTAAAAATGAATCGGTTTGTTCATTTCATTGGAGACTGGGGCGCAGAGCAGAAAAACATGCAATATTCGCTGGGATTATTTTTGGGACTAACACTAGATGCAACGTTACTGTTTAACAAACTCCGAAGTTATGCCCCTGTCCCACTTAGGAAACCTGAACGGAAACCTCTGGAGACTTTGCGCCCCGCCCAAGGTTTCCGTGCGGTTGCCGGAGGTTGCAGGTGGTTGCCGGAGGTTGCAGGTAGTGGAAGCAGGCAGGGAGACTGACAAAAACCTCCGGGAACCGCACGGAAACCTTGGGTGGGGCGCAAAGTCTCCAGAGGTTTCCGTTCAGGTTTCCTAAGTGGGACAGGGGGCATTACTTCACAGCGAGATTATCCAACGAGATCCGACACTGAGCCGCAGAGGGAAGTTCAGTCTGAAGAAGGGCCTCGACGCGAAACGTCACCCGTTCCTTCTCTCCAGAGATGCTGCCTGTCCCGCTGAGTTACTCCAGCTTTTTCGGTTTAAACCAGCATCAGCACCTTGCACCAAACCGCAGAGATCCCTGTCCCACTTAGGAGACCCAAACGGCAACCTCTGGTGACCTTGCCCACCACCCAAAAAAAAAAGAATCAAGATCGAGGTGACCTGCAACCTCCTACCACCTCCTACGCATATGTTGAAAACCTTACTCGACTATAAAGAAATCCGGCTTCGACTAGACCTGCGACTAAAGAATTACTTATTTTTAAAACGGCAACCTATTTTTAGTCGAGGCCGGTTTTAATCATGATGAAAAAATAGCAGCAACCTAGATGAAGCCTCGACCACGTGGAAGCCACTCTCGACCATTAGGGAGAGTGACCGAAACCTCCGGTGACCTCATGGAAACCTTGGGTGGCGGGCAAGGTCACCAGAGGTTGCTGTTTGGGTCTCCTAAGTGGGACAGGGGCTTTATGTCGACTGGTAGAGAGCATATTGGACCGGTTGCATCACGGCCTGGTTCGGCAACTCGGACGTCCAGGAGTGGAGGAGACTGCAAGAAGTGGTGACCAATGCCCAGTCCATCAGGGGTACCAACCTCCCCCCAATCGAAGGGGTCTACAGGAGGCGCTGCCTCGAAAGGGACCATCAACATCATCAGAGACCCACACCACCCTGGCCACGCTCTCGTTTCACCCCTGCCATCGGGAAGAAGGTACGGCAGCCTGACAAACCGTGACCCCTAGCTTCAAGAAGAGCTTCGTCCCAATAGCCATCAGGCTTGGATGAAGGGATTCAAAGTAACATTAGCAAATTTGCAGATGACACAAAGCTGGGTGGCTGTGTGAACTGTGAGGAGGATGCTATGAGAATGCAGGGTGACTTGGACAGGTTGGGGGAGTGGGCAGATGCATGGCAGATGCAGTTTAATGTGGATAAATGTGGGGTTATCCACTTTGGTAGCAAAAACAGGAAGGCAGATTACTATCTAAATGGCGTCAAGTTGGGAAAAGGGGAAGTACAACGGGATCTGGGGATCCTTGTACATCAGTCTATGAAAGTACATAAAGTAAGTCTGAAGAAGGGTTTCGGCCTGAAACGTCACCTATTTCCTTCGCTCCATAGATGCTGCTGCACCCGCTGAGTTTCTCCAGCATTTTTGTGTACCTATGAAAGTAAGCATGCAGGTACAGCAGGCAGTGAAAAAGCGAATGGCATGTTGGCCTTTATAACAAGAGGAATTGAATATAGGAGTAAAGAGGTCCTTCTGCAGTTGTACAGAGCCCTAATGAGACCACACCTGGAGTATTGTGTGCAGTTTTGGTCCCCTAATTTGAGGAAGGACATTCTTGCTATTGAGGGAGTGCAGCGTAGGTTTACAAGGTTAATTCCCGGGATGGCGGGACTGTCATATGCTGAGAGAATGGAGCGGCTGGGCTTGTACATTCTGGAGTTTAGAAGGATGAGAGGGTAATCTAATTGAAACATATAAGATTATTAAGGGTTTGGGCACGCTAGAGGCAGGAAACGTTCCCGATGTTGGGGGAGTCCAGAACCAGGGGCCACAGTTTAAGAATAAGGAGTAAGACATTTAGAACGGAGACGAGGAAACACTTTTTCAGCCAGAGAGTTGTGAGTCTGTGGAATTCTCTGCCTCAGAGGGCGGTGGAGGCCGGTTCTCTGGATGTTTTCAAGAGAGAGATAGATAGGGCTCTTAAAGATAGTGGAGTCAGGGGATATGGGGAGGAACGGGGTACTGATTGGGGGAGGATGATCAGCCATGATCACATTGGATGGCGGTGCTGGCTCGAAGGGCCGAATGGCCTACTCCTGCACCTATTGTCTATTGTCTACCCCTCCGTCCTAACCCCATTCTCCTGCCTTCTCCTTGATATATTTACTGAGGCGTATCTGCGCCACCGGTGATCGAAACCAAACCATTTTGTTTGTGGAAGTCCGAGAAGATCATGTGCCCTTTTTCCAAAATGGACAATAGTTTCTCTCTCTCCGTATCATTTTTTTAAAAGACAGAAAGTGCCGGAGTAACAGAGCGGGTCAGGCAACGTCTCTGGAGAACATGGATGTGGGACGGGATCATCCTTCAGGCTGATCGGGGGTCAGGAGGAAAAGAGAGTGGGGGGTGGGACAAAGCCCTAGCGAGTGATAGGTGGATACAAGGGTAGCAGAGGGGGGGGGGGGGGGTTGACAGGCAGATGGTTGAACAAAGGCCGGTGATGAAAAGAGAGGTCTGAAACAAAGGGATTAAATTGTGAAGCTAGAGGAAAGGATTTCGGTCAAGTGGGGCTCAAGTGAGGGGGGGGGGGGGGAGAAGGGTTGATAGTCACCTGAAATTGGAGTGTTCTTTGTTGGATTGGAAGCTACCCAAGTGGAATATGAGGCGCTCAAGCTCATTGTCTCTTTTATATGTAAACCGTCACGCTCAATGTATCTTTTATATGTAAACCGTCACGCTCATTAGGCAGCGGGCCAGGCAGCATGCTGGTTTACACCGAAGATAGACACAAAGTGCTGGAGTAACTCAGCAGGTCAGGCAGCCTCTCTGGAGAAGAGGAAAAGGTGAAGTTTAGGGTCGAGACCCTTCTTCAGACTCGACCTGAAACGCCAACTGTTGCCTTTTTACTCCAGAGATGCTGCCTGACCCGATGAGTTACAGCAGCATTTTGTGTCTAACTGCAGTTCCTCGTTTCTACAGAAGGGTTTTTGTTGTCCCAGCCAACCTCACATCGCCAACGACTAATACTCGCTTAAAGTAATTCAAAGGCCACCCGCATCCTTTGAGGCACTTTGCTAAAATTCAAAGGTGAATGTCAACCTTACACATGTGAAAGCCGAGGCCATCTCTTTCAACCTGGTCCAAGGGCAAAGACAATGCACAGTTGCAACAATTCTAATGCCTTTGTTCCATTTACAATTCAACGTGTCACGAAGGTTGTTCGCACGCAGTCACAAGAGATCACAAAGAACTTCAGATGCCGGTTAAAATCGAAGGTAGACACAAAGTGCTGGAGTAACTCAGCGGGACAGGCAGCATCTCTGGAGAGAAGGAATGGGTGACGTTTCGGCTCGTCCCTTCTTCAGACTGACGTCAGGGGAGGGGGCGGGACAGGGATAGAATGTAGTCGGAGACAGTAAGACCGGTGGGAGAACTGGGAAGGGGGAGGGGATGGAGAGAGGGGGAAAGCAAGGGGCTATCTGAAGTTAGAGGAGTCAATGTTCATACCGCTGGGGTGTAAGCTACCCAAGCGAAATATGAGGTGCTGTTCCTCCAATTTGCGCTGGGCCTCACTCTGACAATGGAGGAGGCCCAGGACAGAAAGGTCAGATTGGGAATGGGAGGGGGAGTTGAAGTGCTGGGCCACCGGGAGATCAGGTAGGTTCAGGCGGACTGAGCGTAGGTGTTCAGTGAAACGATCGCCGAGCCTGCGCTTGGTCTCGCCGATGTAGAGAAGTTGACACCTGGAACAGCGGATACAGTAGATGAGGTTGGAGGAGGTGTAAGTGAACCTCTGCCTCACCTGGAAAGACTGTTTGGGTCCTTGGACGGAGTCGAGGGGGGAGGTAAAGGGACTGGTGTTGCATCTCCTGCGGTTGCAGGGGAAAGTACCTGGGGAGGGGGTGGTTTGGGTGGGAAGGTGTATATAATCCTCCGACACTTTCGCCACCTCCAACGGGATCCCACCACTGGCCACATCTTCCCATCTCCACCCCTTTCTGCAGAGACCGTTCCCTCCGCAAATCCCTGGTCAACTCGTTCCTTCCCACCACAACGGATCAAAAGCTACGCCCTAAAACCTACATCCTTATGCCATTGGAAAGCATATCTTAAAGAAACTGGGGGTCACATCTTAGGAAGAAGCTTCGAAAGACGTATGGTACTGGATCATCGAAATGATCCAAGCGTGGAATGGGCTGAAAGGAAAAAGTGCTGGAGTAACTCAGCGGTTCGGGCAGCATCTCTGGAGAACGGGCGACCATTTGGGCCCGGGACTCTTCTTCAGGCTCCTACCATCAGCGCCCACGCCGTCTAGAAATGGTGAGGCCTCATCCTCAAGAGGTGGCGAGGAGGTTCACAAGTTATAGGAGTAGAATTAGGCGATTCGGCCCATCGTGTCTACTCACCATTCAGTCATGCCTGATCTCTGCCTCCGAATCCCATTTTCCTGCCTTCTCCCCATAACCCTTGACACCCGTTCTAATCAACAATATGTCTATCTCTGCCTTAAACATATCCACTGACTTGGCCTCCACAGCCCCCTGAGGCAATGAGTTCCACAGATTCACCACCCTCTGACTAAAGAAGTTCCTCCTCACCTCCTTTCTAAAAGAGTGCCCTTTAATTCTGAGGCTATGTCCTAGCCCTCTAGTCCCAGACTCTCCCACTAGTGGAAACATCCTCTCCACATCCACTCTATCCGGGCCTTTCATTATTCGTTAAGTTTCAATGAGGTCCCCCCCTCGACCTTCTAAACTCCAGCGAGCACAGGCCCAGTGCCGTCAAACGCTCATCATAGGTTAACCCACTCATTCCTGGGATCATTCTTGTAAACCTCCTCTGGCCCCTCTCCGGATCCAGCGCATTCGTCTTCAGATTTGGGGCCCAAATTTCGCCTATGAAACGCCACCTATGGATTTAATAGGTTGTTCTGTGCAGACTGTGCTGGCTGGGGTGATTGTGCTTATGTACGGGGATAGCCTCGTGCGAGATGGTTGCAACTTCCCTGTACCTGGTCCACATGACAATAAATAAAACCATCGAACCACTGAATCCAGAGATGATACCTGACCCTTCAGAGATACAGCGCGGAAACAGGCCCTTCGGCCCACCAAGTCCGTGCCGACCAGCGATCACCCCGCACACTAACACTATCCTACACACACTAGGGACAATTTACACTTACACCAAGCCAATTAATCTACAAACCTGCACGTCTTCGGAGTGCGGGAGAAAAACGAAGATCTCGGAGAAAACCCGCGCAGGTCACGGGGAGAACGTGCAAACTCCGTAGAGACAGCGCCTGTAGTCGGGATCGAACCCGGGTCTCCGGCGCTGTGAGGTGGCAACTCTACCGCTGCGCCACCATTTCTATTTTGGTTTCCTCCCACACTCCAAAGACGCGCAGGTTTGTAGGTTGATTGGCTTGGTGTAAAAGTGTAAATTGTCCCTGGTGTGTGTAGGATCGTGTTAACGTGCGGGGGTCGCTGTTTCTGTTTCCTGTGTCTCTAAACCAAATCTTTGAACTAAAAAGACACAACAGGGGGCTGGGGTTAGGGTGGGAGGGGTGAGGGGGGGGGGAGTGAACGGCACAGACATCGGTCAAACTGTTACATAGAGAACTGTTACATCTTCCACTGGGATAATGGGGGAGGACACAATCCAGGCACAGAATTAGCGGGAGGGGGTGGGAGTCGAGCTTCGTTAGAGAAAGCGGTCAGCTTTCACATATTGCAACATGCAGCCCGATGCCCAAGGCTGGCAAGCACGTCAAGATGCTGCGAGAAATACTGCACGGTGGCACAGCGCTAGAGTTGCCGCCTCACAGCGCCAGAGACCCGGGTTCCATCCCGACTACGGGCGCTGTCTGTACGGAGTTTGCACGCTCTCCCCGTGACCTGCGTGGGTTTTCTCCGAGATCTTTGGTTTCCTCCCACACTCCAAAGACGTGCAGGTTTGTAGGTTAATTGGCTTGGTGTAAATGTAAAATTGACACCAGTGTGTGTGTAGGATAGTGTTAGCACGCAGGGAGCGCTGGTCGAGGTGGACTTGGTGGGCCGAAGGGCCTGTTTCCACGCTGTATCTCTACAGTGAAATGAAAGACAAAACACTCCGTTTCCAGGAACCCAGAAGCGGGGGCGATTGTCGACTTGAGCACATGATATCATCCAGTCAACTCCTTATCTATCTGTGTCTATAGCTAGATCCTGGAAGGAACTGCAGACGCTGATTCACAGCGAAGAGAGACACAAAGTGCTGGAGTAACTCAGCGGGGCAGGCAACATCTCGGGAGGGATGGAAGGAATGGGTGACGTTTCGGGGCGGGACCCTTCTTCAGACTGAGAGTCAGGGGAGAGTGAAACACAGAGAGGGCAAGGTGTGAAAACAAGACATCAAAAGAGATGAGATCGAGGAAAATGTAGAAGAGATCATTGTCAGCTGGGAGAAGTTGACAACGAAGTAAACAGAGATAAGAGATAATCAGGAGGACAGTCAGACTGGTGGGAGAACTGGGAAGAGGGAGGGGATGGAGAGAGAGGGAAAGCAAGGGTTACTTGAAGTTAGAGAAGTCAATGTTCATACCGCTGGGGTGTAAGCTGCCCAAGTGAAATATGAGGTGCTGTTCCTCCAATTAGCGCTGGGCCTCACCCTGACAAATCGAGTGAACATATGATGAAAGAATGGGTCGACTGGGCTTGTAGTCACTGGAATTTAGAAGGATGAGTGGGGATCTTATAGAAAAATACATAATTGTGAACGGATTGGACAGGCTAGATGCAGGAAAAATGTTAAGGGAGAAAAAATGTTGGCCAAAGTATGAATGGATGGATCGGCCATGGATCTCATAGAAACACGGGATTGGATTCTTAAGAGATTGGACAGGTTAGATGAGGGGAAAATGGTTCCCATATTTGGGGGAGTCCAGAACCATGGGTCACACAGTTTAATAATAATGGGGTGGCCATTTAGGACGGAGATGAGGAAAAACTTTTCTCACCCAGAGAGTTGTGAATCTGTGGAACTCTCTGCCACAGAAGGCAGTGGAGGCCGATTCACTGGATGTTTTCAAGAGAGAGTTAGATTTAGCTCTGTGGGTTAA